>NC_057796.1:438572720-438578504 GCF_018294505.1 Triticum aestivum
AATTTTAGGATAAGGAGTGCACATTTCATGAAAATGGAGTTAGAACTCTGAAATGGAGTCTGAGCTCACATTTTTCTCTTATGCTGGTGGAAAGAAAGAGCAAGGACAAAGGACAAAGTAACACATGCCTCTCTCATGATGTAATAATGTCGTCATTATTCAATTTGACCGGTATAACGAGAGCAATGAGGCCTGGTGCACTAGATACAGAAAATTGGTGTGTATTCGAGTCATAGGAGTAGGAGCTGTTGGTAATCAATGATATGCTCTTATTGATGATGTTATTGTTGTTGTAAAATCAAAGACGCATTACCCCAAATGCCTTCAGAAGATCTGAAGTAATTCGAGCTGTAATTGTGCGTATGGGAAAAAAATTGAAATGCGAAGGCAGTATAACAATCATCTATGATGAACAACATCATATTTTTCTCTTATGCTGATCAGAAAATCTGCATTATCTGAATTGTGTAAGTTGTCACTACCATCCTTCCACAGTTCATCCGTCAATTGTTGCATCCTCCATTCTCCATGCTGCTGTTCTCCAAATCACTCAAGAACTCGGCAAATGCCATTTGGGAAGACCCGCCGTCGCCGATCGCGTCCAACGCCATCTTCCTCGCCGCCGCAAGCATCTCCCTGAGCTTCCTCCCTTCCTCCGTCTCCATCACCAGCCTCAGCTTGGCCTCAATCTCCTCCGCCTTCACCGTCCCCTTCTCGTACCCCTCCAACGGCACGGCGATCTTCATCTCCTCCACCATGAACACCTTGTTTTGCGCCTGCTCGGCGTAGAGCGGCCAGCATACCATCGGCAGCCCGGACATGATCGCCTCCAGCGCCGAGTTCCACCCGCAGTGCGTCACGAAGGCGCCGACCGCCTCGTGCCGCACCACCTCCGCCTGCGGCACCCAGTTCTTCACCACCATGCCCCTGCCTCTCGTCCTCTCCAAGAAGCCCGCCGGGAGCAGCCGCTCGAGGTCCGGCTCGGGAAACTGCCTCTGCTCCTCCGGCGGGCTCCTCACCGCCCACAGGAACCGGTGCCCGGAGCTCTCTAGCCCGCGAGCGATCTCCTTCAGCTGCGCCGCCGAGAAGGCGCCCTTGCTGCCGAAGCAGAGGAACACGACGCTCTTCTCCGGCTGCGCGTCGAGCCACGCGAGGCACTCGTGCCGCTTCTCGCCGCCCCCGCTCGCGTCGCCGCCGTTGACCAATGGCCCGATGCAGTACACCCTCGGCGTCGGCCGGTTGGGCACGCAGACGCCGTCGGCGAGCGCCTTCAGGGCCGTGGGCTCCAGCCAGTCGAAGCTGTTGACCAGCACGCCCCTCCCCTCCGCGAAGCGCTTGAACTGGTACATCCGGACCTTGGTGAGGTCGCTCTCCTTGTCCTGCACCGTGACCAGCATGTCCACCGCGCGGATCGGCGGCGTGCCGGGGCAGCGCACGAGCGCGTCGCCCATGTCCCTGAAGGACGGCAGGCCGGGGTAGAGGTACGGCAAGCTGAGGAACACGGCGAGGTCGCTGGCGGCGGAGGCGAAGAAGAAGTAGGCGGGGAGGGCGAGCTCGGCGGCGACGTCGAGCGCGTCGACGCAGAACATGTCGAGCAGGAGCGCGTCGGCGGGGGCCGGCAGCGCGCGCAGGAAGGCCCGGAGCGCGGGGTTGGCGAGGCGGAGCGTGTCGTGGGCGCGCCTGACCGGGTGCGCGGCGGGGTCCGGGCTGGGCGGGACCGCGAGGAGGCGGAAGGCGATGGAAGGATTGGCCGCGGCGAGGCGGGCCACCGCGGCGGCCGAGGCGGCGTCGCCGTCTGGAGGGTCGACGACGGCGAGGACGGCGCTGTGGCCGCGGCGGAGCAGGTGCTTGGCCAGCTCCACCATGGGGATGAGGTGGCCCACGCCCAGCGACGGGTACAGCACGAAGGTCTTCGCCGGCGCTGCCATGGCCTGAGACCGGGGGCGGGTGGAAAGGGAAGGAGGCGGGGGAGGATGGTCGAGGAGGACCGCACAGGCGCACTTCCGGTGCTCGCTCCTACTCCTTTTCTGGCGACGGAGTAGAATCGGAAGTCAGAGGACTTGACTAAATTATCACCAGGTCGTTGCCGTGTGCAATCAGCGATGACGACAGACTGCACCGGTCAGCACGCCGGACTGACGATACACTGGACTGAAAGAGACACGTTTTTTCTTTAACACAAACGAGAAAAGTCTTTCTTTTCGAGGTAGAAGAGTTTTTATTCCATGTGACGAGAGTTACTGCCAGCTACCCTCTGTAAAGAAATATTCAAACGCTTTTATATTTCTTTCGGGTCCGTCTTAACGTGTCATAGTTATTGCATATTTAAGTGAGTTAATCAACCATAACATGGCAAAGAAAAACCGAAAAGAAAATACCCATGTAAATCTTCGCGTAAGATCAATGATATACTCCCTTCATTTTATATTTGTCTTTTTAGACTACCACATACAGATGTATATAGATAAATTTTAGACTGTAGATTCACTCATTTTGCTTCGTATGTAGTCGCTTGTTGAAATCTCTAAAAAAATAAATATTTAAGAACGGAGGAAGTAGGACTTAGATATGCAATACTTATGGTACACCTTTAGTAAAACTGATTTCTTTACTGAGAGAGTAGTTGGCAGAAGCTCAGTGATACAAGGGATCAATTATGTAGCCAACAACGCTACAATCTACTCTCCCGACGACGCCCTACACTATCATGCAAGTGGGAATCCAAATTATCCCGACAGGGTATCTCCGTCCGTTTCTCTCTTTACTAGCTGGACGTGCTTCGTTACGCGGTTGTTGTCTTTGGAATTACATTAAAACAAATGGTTTGGTGTGTGAAGCAGATGATGAAGCGTCTCTTCTTTTTTATAATAATATGATAGTTGATGGTCTTTTTTTGTATAATTATGTGTTATCTGTAAATTGACCCATACGTATATATGTAGACAAGTTTCTTTGCAGTAGTGATCATATATATTATATCGGTGTTTCAATGTTGTCATTTATTATTTGTTGGGTAATGAGAGGGTTGTGACAGATTGATTTGAGAAATCATTGACTGGCCAAAATTGTGAACCAAATTCAAATTTAAACACCTCACTTGAATGAGGGAGCTCCTCCAGAAATTATTGACTAAGTAAAAAATTAGGTACTCCCAAAATCATATTGATGCTACAGCGTTGCATATTTGCATTTATTTCTGATCAGTTGATGAGAGTGCAAGACTGGTATATTTTTGTAAGCTGGTTGCCGCCGATTGATTTTATAAAACCATTGACCAGTCAAAATCGAAACCAAAATGAATATTGAACACCTCATTCCAATGAGAAAGCTCCTTGAAAAATTGTTGAACACCTCATTTCAACGAGAGAGCTCATTTCAATACGACCGGCGGGGGAACCATAGGTACAGGTGGCACGCCCCCCAGTGGCAATCATGAAGATCGACCGCCCCGAGGGGCGGTGCGGTGCGGAAGCAGCGGCGGCTAGGGTTTGGATCGGGGCTAGGATTTGATGGAATTGATTATGTATTGCTTGAGTTTCGGCATAGATATATAGGAGTACATGACCATCTTGGAGTACAAGACAAGTTAGAACAAATCATAATATATCCTATGTTTTTTAAATAATCATGATACTCAACAATAACGTATGAGTCGTAACCATTCAAAATGTGAGTTGTAACTTTTCATTTTTCTCTTGGAAAGTCTTGTCCCACTCCTTAATTAATTGATGAGACAAATCTTTTGTCTTCATTTTGAGAAAAGAAAGTTAGCATTTAAATGCTACTCCCTCCGTCCCGTAATATAAGACGTTTTTTGATACTAGTGTAGTGTCAAAAAACGTCTTACATTATGGGACGGAGGGAGTAGTTTAAACATTAGTGGATCACTAGCTCTCTTGGCTGAACGGGCAATCGGAGTCGCGAGCTCCCATTCAATTTGCGGGCATGGCGCTAGGTGGTTTGAGTGGAGTAGAGGGAAAGCCGCCACAGCATACTTTTTTGAATGAGGGCCATTTGAGTAACTAGATGATGCCATGTTTGTTGCAGCATGAACCATGTTAAATGAAATGCATAAATATTTACTAATATTTTTTAAAACTAATGAAAAGCAAATGTAAGCTTATAAGAAATAACAAAAATAGGTGGAGTATATAAAAACAGAAAAAATATATAGTTACAAGAATATCATTTCTAACAAAATTGTGAAGGGTGAATTATATTGGTAGGACTAACATGCATGAATTGACGATGTGGTACCACTACATGCATAGAGTAATGGGGAAAAAAATACGACCTGCATGCATGACTTGCTTATGTGGCATAATTGCATGGCGGAAACAAGAGGTAGTGGGTTGTTATCACAACGATGACCATTGACCACGAGCGTTGATGGGTGGTATTCAAAAAAAGTTCATGAAATAAAAAACACAATAATTTAAAAAAATTGTTTTACGAGTTTGAAAAAAGTCCATACAATTGGAAAATGGTCACCAATTTGAGAAAAGGTTCATGAATCTGAAGAAAAACGTTCATCAATTGATAAAAGTTTTTTGAATTTGATAAAACGTACACGCATTTGGAAAAAGGTCACAAATTTTACAAAATGATCATAAATTTGAAAGGTTGATGCATTTGGAAAAAGTTCATGAATTTGAAAAGTGGTAAATTTGGAAAGTTCACAAATTAAATAATGCTCACACATTTTTTTAAAACATTATGAATATGGAAAAAGTTCACAAATTTAAAAAAATTCATTAGTTTAAAAAACGTTCATTAATTTTTAAAAAGTTCATGAATTTCTTAAAGTTTGGTGATTCAGAAAATTTTGTGTATTTAAAAAATTGTCAGATTTCTCTTATTTGAAAAGTTTCATAAACTTTAAAAAATATAAATTTTTGAAATGGTCCACGGATTTGAAAAAATATTCATAAAAATAAATAAATATGAAAAAGGGATAAAAGGGAAAATGAAAAACGAAAATGAAAGTGAAAAATATTTTTTAAAGGAAAACAAAAACAAAAACAAAATTTATAAATCAATACAAAGTAAAACCAGAAAAATAGGTTAAAAACCAGAGCAGAAAACCTAAAAAAAGGAAGCATCTTTTTTTTGAGAAGATGAACAGGAAGCATCTAGTAGCTTCCTAAAACCGAAACGGCGGAAGCTTATCTGGATCGGCCCAATACGTAAGGCGCCTGAGTGCCGCGTAGTGTTAACGAACGCACGAGCGCCTCGAGCGCTAAATAGGATTTGCCATATTTCTTCGCTGCGCCGCGTATGGCCAAAATCACTAATTAAGGAGTACTCGTTGCAAAGAACACTCCATCTTTCCAGGTCACGACAAGTGACGCACATGCAGCGCGCCACTTGTCGCAACCTGAGAGTTTTTCCTTTTTTCGTAGATTCGTTTATTCAAAACGTTTTATCTCTTAAACCGTACGTCCAAATCTCAAACCGTTTTCATCATTAAATTCCTCGCGTCGAGATCTTCAAAACTAGATCCCATGTTGATAGGTTTTGACGAATTTTTTTTCACGAAAAAAACCAGACGAAAACACCAAACTGGGAGCACGGTTTTTTCCCTTTCCGAAAGAGGCACGCCCGTGACTCTCGCGAAATCACAACCGTGCCTTTCGTGGAAGCAAAACCGTGCCTCTCGCGAAAGAAAAAAACAGAAAACGCGTATTTTTTTCCCTTTCCGAGAGGCACGGCCGTGACTCTCGCAAAATCACAACCATGCCTCTCGCGAAAGCAAAACCGTGACTCTCGCGAAAAAAAAAACAG
>NC_057796.1:438578920-438621528 GCF_018294505.1 Triticum aestivum
CGTGACTTTTCATGAAATAAAAAAAAAGTAAACACATTTTTCGCGCAATTTTTTTTTAATTTTTTTGATCGAAACGCTAAGGAAGACCGGGAAAAAACCAAAACGTCGAAAAAACCGTTAAAAAAGCTGAAATCGCGTGCGGAAAAATAAAAAAAAAAAATCTGGAGGGAGCGTCCAGAGCGCGACACGCGGCGAATGGCTGAGAGCGCGCCAAGTGGCGCTGATCGTTGCGAGGCTCCCGAAGGAGCGCTCGTTAACTAGTTGCTCCCGCGTATGACGTGGTCTGCGTTAATCCCAGGTTCTGCTGGGCTCTGGCCGCGGGGGCCCGCGTCTATTTTGTACCCCGTGGACAATCATTGGATCGGACGGGCACCGTCGTTTCCTTTTCCAGGATCATAAATTCCATTCTCACAAAAAGAAGGCCTAATAAATTCCAAGAATCATGTTTCCTTCTCCTCCTCCCCGTCGCCGTCAAGTCACCAAAACCCTAGCATGGGAGAGCCCCGGCCGCCGCGCGGCGCCATGGACGCCGCCCCCAGCGGCAAGGAAGTCTTTGAGGTCAGCCATTCGATCTCATGTGATTCGTATGTGTAGTTTTGGGTTTACAAAAGCACGGATGACGAATCTGTCACAGATAGCCATATCGGTTCTCTTGATTGATGATGATTGATTTCTCCTCGGCATAGCGCAGTTTGAAACCGAAGAAGCTTTGAGTGCTCGCGCGAGGTTAGGGTAGAAGAATATATGGATTCGAGGTTTTTTAGTTGAGGTTGAGTGCTCGATCGAGTGTGGTGCACGGAGCAGCAATGGATCATCATCCAGTATGATTGAACGACGCCCACTTAGGCCTTGTTCGGTTGCATCGGGTTTGAAGAGGGTTAAAGGGGATTGTGAGGGATTAATCCTCCCTAATCCCCTTCAAACCTCTCCAATCCCCTTGGAGAAGGGATTAACCGAACAAGCCCTTACATACTTACTCCCTCCAGTTCTTTTTACTCCTTGTATTAGATTTTTGTCAAGTCAAACTTTTTAAAGTCTGACCAAATTTATATTAGAAAACATCAACATCTACAATACCAAATATATATACTATGAAACTACATTTCATAATAAATCAAACAATTGATTTGGCATTATGAGTGTTGATATTTTTTTCCATAAATTTGGTCAAAGTAAAGGTACTTTGACTTTGGACAAACCTTGTATTGGTTAAAAGTGAAACTTCGAAATTTATTCACATGTTTGCTACAGTTCATCCTTGTTTAATTTACATTTATTTTAATTAGTTTTCTTTAGTCTTCCCGACTTATTATGAACTGGTAACATGCTTAATTTGCAAACATGCCAAGGTAAGTAGGTAACTAAATGCACGTGTTGTTTCTTGTCACAATTGTTATGTTGCTTTGTTTGTGATCTACGCCTAGATACAAGTTCCGTAGATCTCAATTTGTTACCATGGTTAGCATGCTAGAATATCCATGTCTCCCTGTGTACATATTTGTCTGTGGATCAGTGGTTAGGTAATGTATATCGTTGTTTTCAGAGATGGGTACAAAATCAGAGATGTAAATCCATTCTGGCGTCTCTGGAGTCCCTTATTCTAGCCTTTTGGTACTCATTTGAGGATTTTCATGTAGGAGCTTCACAACAAAGAACTCATCACCTTGCTCCAGTCTTTCGTGCTACTGTGTCACAAGCAAATTCTACAGATGCTCCTTCGTTGATACAAGCTGCAGCTACTGCTGCTGGTGGACGAATCATCACACCACGCTTGGTCCCCATTTTTTGCGAAAGGTGAACAATACACGAACTTTGTGCACATAAGATCTCGAGGAACTGTGCGTTCAAGAACATCTACAGGCTCTGAAGCATCCACTATGGCCAGGAGCCTGGAACACGGCTTGGCAGTGCTCAACACCCAGAACTTCCGAACTGCAGTGCCCCTGCACCATCTCCTCCGGTTCCGATACAGGCACCCATGCAAGTTAATATCGTGCCAAGAGCTGCAGTAGTAAATTGCCGGAAAAAATCTGCTAGCACGCATTTGTTGGAAACTGATCGAGCACTGAGCACCATACCGGTGTCTCGCCCGTGCGAGGATCTGGAGATGGACGACGAGTCTTCATTTTGTGTAGTCTAGTCACGATGGAGGACTTTTTGACTGAAGATATGGAGCAGCTACATATCGTGGATCTCGATGCTGAGGAGATGATAGATCCTGAGGAGGCTGACATGGTGGTCGTCGGTCGCCATGAAGTTGATGGACCCTCCGTCCACAACTGGACATGAGCTTTATTATATAAGGGATTTTGGATTCAGCTAGTAGAGCTTATTTGTTGGACGGTGCACTTTTGTATGAAATTCTTGTACTTGGAGCACATTGCGCTGCACCCAAAGAAAGGGGGCAGCTGGACCGGATATAATTTTTCTGACATATATACATTATTACATATTGCTTCTGTACCATCATTTTTTCTTAGATTTTTTTGTGGCTTCTCTGATTAGATATTTGGATTTTGAGGTACGCAAGAACCAACCTCACCTACACTAATACACGATGCATCCTGTCCAATTGAGTCGTCAAGTTTGGCCATCAAGTTTGTTCCCACTGCCAGTCGGCAATTTCCCTATGGCCTCAGTAAGTTTGGGATCTGGCCAGTCAGTTCTAAATCGATGACGTGTTATTAATTATGATCATGGGTTCAGCAGAAACTTGACAATTTGCTGCGAATGCCACTCCATCCCTTTTGGCACGTCATTCCCCCGTTCGTCGCCCACCCACTATCTAGTTCAGTCTACTCGTTCCTTTGACGTGATCGACCCGATGTTTGTTATACTAGATGACTTGGTAAACTGCATAGAAGGCATGGTTCCATTCATTTGAAACATAATTAGCAGCAAGCTAGGCACGCAATTGCAAAAGTTTGACAAGGACAATTATATTGATTATTCAGCAGTCTTTTTGCATCTTATGTCTTCGGGTGATAGAACGGTAACTCGGCCACAGGTGGGTCGTCACTCACTCTCCTGGCTGGATGAGCTTCCGGAGTCGCAAACTCCTCCTCAGCTGGAGGCCTGACGATGGGGTGGTTTGAGTTGAGGTTGTCGCAGCATACTTTGGTGGAGGCAAGAGCACGCTGCTGAGCGCATTGCGGGTAGCCGTTGCAGCTCTTAGCAGCTTCAGAACCTGTAAATCCAAGCAAACCGTCGTTGAGAACATAGTACAAAACTGAAGAAGAAAGAAGAACGAGCTACTAGTTCTCTTGAGTTTTGAGTCTTGACTGCCTACCTGGGTTTTGTCAAGAGTTAGCTCTTTCTCCACGAGCTCCCCGTTCGGAATCTTTGCCGAACGTATGGCCTGGAGACTCCTGGCCAGGGAGAAATCGACGATGCGCAGGTCATCGGTCACCATGAAGTTGATGGACCCTAAGTTGACATAACTTGTATAACCAGTGTCACGTCCCCGGTATGGGGATTTTGGATTCAGCTCGCTGAGATAATTCGAAGGAGAGTGATGCGACCTTGGATATAATTCTTCAACTTGGAGCACGTTGCTGCTGCACCCAAAGAAAGGGGGCAGCTTTGGTGATAGAAGCAAGCTTTTGCATTCTTGTTTGACACATCCAGCTACATTCACACTGTTGTAGATATTATGAAGACATCCGTCTGGTGACAATTGACCGTAAGTCTTTATTACAGATCCAACAGGAATGCAGAGGAGGCCAAACAGAAGATCAACCAGGTCTTGCTGAACTTCAGCATACAACACAGAGGAATCATCCCTTGCCTGAACAAGCCTTATCTTTATAGGTTGGAACTTGGGATCAGCCACAATTGCTTGTGTTGTTAACAGTTTCTCAGGAAGCCGATAAAAACTCGCCCAATTCGGCGCAATAGCGACATCGAAATATAGGCCTGTCAAAGGTTGCTTAGACAGCAGCGCCCTCCTAAGCAAGCTAATTATCTGGAAGAGATACAATATAACCGTAACTGGTAGGAGAATCCTTTTCCAATTTGCACAATAGATACCTTAAATAATACTCCCTCTGTCCCATAATATAAAAACGTTTTTGACACTACACTAGTGCCAAAAACGTTCTTATATTATGGGACGGAGGGAGTAATTAACAAAAAACAAGCTAGACTGATAGAGAGACAGACCTTATTGGAATTGAGTTGGAGCACCTCCTCCTTGATATTCAGTGGTTCCTGCAGCCCAAGCTTGTCGATCAGAGAAAACATGAGAGTTGTAGAGGAAGGAGCAACTTGGAGATCATCCGTGACGATGAACTTGGAGCCACCTTTGGAGAAAACCCCATCTACAGCACTGCCTTCAGTAGCTTCAGGAGAACTATGTGGCCATCTCCTAATGTCTCTCATGATGCTGCCACACTTGCAACTAACATCACGGATTGAGCTGAAGTACCCTGTACCAGTACCACAGCTCGAGCTCGAACGATAAAGGCAGACGTGTATCCCTGTCTGATCGGCGTCCACTTTGACCTTGAGCCGGTCGCAGTGAGCCGCCGCGGCATTGACGGGGCGAAGAAGCATGGTCCTGCAGTGCCTGGTCTGGAAGTGCTCTTCCCCGAGGCTCTCCACGCTCCTGTACAGCTCGTCGAGGCACCCGATCTGGGACTGCTTGTCAAAGAGACGGACGATCGTGCCGAGCGGCAGCGTGAGGAAGCCGAAGAGGATGTCCACGAAGTCCTTGTCGGATTCCGCGAACAGCACCCTCTTCTTCTCCTTGTCGATGAACAGCTTGACGGCGACTGTTGGGCCGCCATTGCTGGACATGGTGTACAGAGTCTCCGGGCACGCTCGTGGTCGTAACTGATGCGCAGCTTAACTCTAGGGATGCTTAGCAGTCCTTAAATGTCCACCATGGCCTGTTGGAGTGGGCACGGTTTAATAATGGTTACTCTACGTGGGATTTGAAGGGTGCTAATAGCTATACCCGAAGAATCTCCCGGTGAAACGCAAATCTTTACTTTTCGCAACAGAAAAATGTTCAGCTTCCCCATGAATGGAAGCCATATGGCCGTTCTTAACCCCGAGCCCTCCTTGGTCCTTGGGTCTACACCATGAATTGTCATGTTTTGATTGGATTAAGGGGGAGTGAGGGCCCCATCCGTGAGATGCTCATGCTACTAGTAACTAGCTATGTTACTATTCCCTCCGTCCGGAAATACTTGTCATCAAAATAGATCAAAATAGGTGTATCTAGAACTAAAATACATCTAGATACATCCCCCTTTATTCATCTTGATGACAAGTATTTCCGGACGGAGGGAGTACTTTCCTCTCTTTCTTCATTTATTGCTTGCCACATTATTTATTTTATCTAGATATGTATAATGTTATTACCTATGTTACTCCCACTGTGGGTAGTCTCCATGGAAGGCCCATGAGTGTAGCATTTTTGTTATACACCAAAGTTAAAAGCACCGGCTTGCCTCAAATCAAATACCCCCTTCATTTTTATATACAAGATCACAAACTCAAATTACAGATACCATGGTAAAATTTAATACATGTTTTGCATCCCAACTTTTCTTTTTGTTTACTGGGATCATTAATACACCACATGCATGCAAGAAAACTGAGTGGATGAAGTAACTAAGTGACATTATGACAACATGCATGCAAGCATTAAACAAGTTGGTAGTACGAGGAAACATCATTAATTATGCCTCGATTACTGTTGGTGGCCTTGTATAGATGCAAAATATATATTTCATAGTGACCTTGTATCAGTAAATGGAGGGAGTAGAAGGGAAGGTCAGGGGACCGGATAGAGGCATGGCCATCAAGATCGAGGGGCACTCGTGAGGAGTACTCCAAAGAGTCAGTCACGGCCTGCAGGGGGCAAGCCGCCGCCGACGGCGGCCCCATCGCGATCAGCGAAACACAAATCATGGTGCCAGAAAGACAGGTGGAGGGAGAGTCGCAGCTGATAGGGAGCCCATCGAGGCCGGTGGAGGGCAAGTCACTGCTGACGGAGGTCTCGTTGCAGCCGGCGTAAGGCAAGGGCTAGCCGGCGGTTGAGGCTCCATCGTGACCAATGACAGGATTGAAGACGAATCCATCTCACGAACAGTTAGGGACTATGGCCCTAGTTGGTGAATAGGAGAGGGGGTTTTGTGCTAATGTGTGCTTAATTGCTGATGGAGCTCCGCTTTTGAGCAGATGCCGTTCGCTACAGATCCAACGAGGTGGGATCAAAGTTTCCAGATTTTCACTGAAATCAAGTTTTCACTTGATACGTTGCCTTAACCAATGGTACATCATATAAGTTATTCTCTCAGTTCACAAATGGTAGTATCACATGTTTTGGATATTTCAATATGGACTACATACAAACTGAAATGAATGAACAAACTGACTAAAACATGTCTATATGTATATCTGATTCACTAAAAGGTTAGAACATCTTATATTTGTGAACAGAGGGAGTACTTTCTATGTTTATGTTCCCTTGGGAGCTTAAGTATCACAAAATATTGCTCTTCATTTTACTTATTCTCCGTGAAGCTATATCAAATCATATGAAGCACACGGCTGGCAACAAATATTAAAACCAGAGATGGCAAATAGAGCAACAACAGCGCTGGATCACTCTTTTACCCCAAATTGAGGGGCTTGCCGCCCCTGATTTCATTTCATATGAAAAGAAACCGATGAACAACATTCAACCCCTTTAAGGGTTCCAAATCAAACAGATAGCAAGCACATGCGCCCTACCACGACATCTGTATAGAACGCGCACCCTAGGGTAACCGCACATGATTCCTCGACAATATGCAAGTAACATGCAAGCTACAGTAAACTACCACATTCTCAAATATAGCTAAACTGCTTGGAAAGACCATGTGCATCTATCCTCTTGATCAGAAAGAATTACTCCCATGCATATTGCCCTAAGCTGATCCCACATGTCAGCAGTTTCTCCCCACAAAATCCTTCTAAATCTAACTTTACTCATTTCATCTTCTAAGGCTTTGGCAACAATAAAATTGCACTACAAATAAGCATATACAATCTAGGGAATTGCACACATAAAGGTCTCTCCAATCCATAAATCCTTCCAAAAGAGTTCTCTCCCCAATACCTACCATTTTTCTACTATACTGCAGGAAAACAAGTTTAACTTCCATTAAACTATTCCAAAAGTGAGTCTGGCCAGGCTTGCTTTTTTCTGAAAAGGAGGAATGCCCCTGCCTCTGCATCAGAGTGATGCATGCAACCATTTTATTGATGCAAAGTTCAAAAAACAAAGTCTCAGGTCCAACAAAGGCTCACAAAAGGAGCAAGAAAACACAAAGGAAATATATAAATAAAAATGCCACAACAGGCAAAAAATAGGCCTAGATGACTCAACACCTATCCTATTATTGGATCGCCATCCAAACCGGTCATAGATAACCCGTGCTACCTTCTCCCACCAGTTGCACCCAATAACCAAAAGCTCCCCGGAGTCCGCATGAGTGAGTAACAACCACGTACGGATCGAAGCAATGGCTTTGTAAATAACCTGCAAAAAGTTGATAACTTTTTTCCTGTTAAAGATGATAACATTTCTGCAATTCCATATAGCCCAAAGTAAGGCACATATCCCTATCCGAATATGTCCCATAGTATTAGATTCCACTCCAGTTAGCCATGTCCCAAATAACGTGTCAATACTAATTGGAGGAGTAACGTTAAAGGCTATATGTATTGTGCGCCAAAGAAGTTTGGCGAGAGGACAATCGAGAAAGAGGTGTTTTATGGTTTCATTCTGGTCATAAAAGCAACATCGTGAACTACCCACTCATCTTCGCTTTACCAAGTTATCCTTGGTTAAAATCACTTCCTTGTGGACAAACCACACATGAAAATTTTAATTCTTAGCGAAACTTTAATCTTCCATATGTGAAGTGATTTCGGTATTGGCCCAGAGTTAATTAAAGCCACGCACATAGATTTTACTGTGAAACCACCGTTCCTAGATAATTTCCATTGGATGGCATCAGACTGGTCAGAGAGTTGAACATCCATCAAACTATGAACCAGATGTAGCCATGAATTCCAGCATCCTCCCACCAGAACCCTGAACTGTATGTTTAGGTGCACCGACTGTCATACCGTAGCAACATAAGCCTCCTTACATTGTACAATATTATATAACATGGGATACTGCAAGGCTAGAGGCATCTCCCCTAACCATATGTGTCCTCCCAGAATCTAGTAGCATTATCATTACCAATGTTAAACTTGACCTTCTGAAAGAAGGTTTCTTTCGTCCTTATTAAACCCTTCCAGAAGGGCGATCCATTAGGCCTTACCGAAACCTCTCATCGCGATGCGTTTTCTTTGCCTTTGAAAATACGCTTTATCCTTTCACACTTGTAGCTCTATCAAGACGCACATAGACTTTCTTTTTTAGAGGCAGACACATATATTACTGAGACATAAACATGTAGCAGATCTTTTGAAGCATGGGAAGAAAAGCATGCAGACAAATAAAAATATTATTCACCTACATGCAAAGTAAAAAAATTGTTTTCAATATTGCATAAGGAATAAAAAGTTCTTGCATTATTGATTATTATTTATGAGAAATGCAACCGGCGATGAAAAACACGCCGAGCTCCATCGAAACCTATCGCAGAAGTAGTCCCTTGCCTCATGGCGAACGCAACAACCGCCGAGTCACCACCATGACGCAAGGCCGAGTGCTGGAACACAATAGCGATGTTGGACAACATTACCTTCCCGTGGCGGAGAGAAAAGGGGAGGACCTTATTTTCAGTCTGGTCGACGTCTTCACCTCACCGGCTAGCTCAAAGGAGCCTAACTCTACCGTACAAAGCAAGGACATAAACCTCACCGCCGGCTAAGGAATCGTGATCCACCTCGTCTCCTACTCTCCTATGCCCCAAGGCCGCCCAGGTGAGGCAGTTCGACACCCTTGCCAACGGGAAGGAAGGAACCCGCAGACGCCTTGGTCTCCGCCTAGGCTACTGTAGAAGGGTCGACTTCTCCGAAATTTGATCGTCAATAGAAATTCTTGCATGATTTATTCTTCATCATCATCGTGTATCATGAATCACACTTATCCCCACCCACACCGAGATTTGCTACAACTACCATTTTTTACAGACTGAGGGGGTTACACAGGGACGTGGCATTTTTTAAGTGAAGATTAGCAAGGACGCAAGCCCACCTTGAAATTAGTGGGTAAGAAAGGTTAAATAGGGAGCGTAGAAAATGATATGTACGTCTACCATTTTTGCCCCCATCACACACACAAGGTGTACTCCCTCGATCCTTTTAAGAGTATGAACGATAAGCTTTGACTACTCACTAGTTCAACTATAGGTGGATTGTTTGACACATTTTTCTTTCTTTCAAAAAGGCCTTTGTCACGGAATTGATATCACTGGAAAAGGCTTTTCAGCACGTATCTGCCGATATCAATTTTGTACTCCCTCTCTCGCATAGCATAAGACGTTATTATATCATATGTGTGAGTATGTTAATAAAGTGGCCGTATGCATCGCCCAGATACAGAGGCCGAGAGTCTTATATTAAAGCACAACGGGAGTATATGTAAAACATAATTCGCAAAAAAACATAATTCATGCATTGTTGTATGTATTTTAAGACAACGATACATTTCCGAAAACAAATGCACTATATTTAGATAAGGAAATTTTTCCAAATATGTAGGAGTATATTTAACGTAAAATACATGTGGTAGGTAGGTCCATATCATTGCTCCATTGTTTTTGCTTTTTAGCGCGACCTTGTCATTGTGCTCCGTCACTGAACTACGAGACGATATTAGGTGAACCCGTGGAAACCACTGCAACGGCATTGCCTTCACAAGTCTATCCTTCCCGCGTCAACGGCAGCAGGTCCATGGCGAACACCGTGATCCTGTACCCCGGCCTCACCGTGAGCCACTTCGTCCCCATGGTGCACCTCGCCGGCGCCCTCGCCGACCACGGCTACGCCGTCTCCGTCGCGCTCATCGACCCCGCCGTCAACGGGGACCCCGCCTTCCGCGCCGTCGTCGCCCGCGCGGTCGCGCCGCTCATCCGATTCCACGCGCTCCCGCCCTCCGAGGACGCGCCCACGCTGAGCCCCGACGCGCCGTTCATCCCCAGGTACCTCGACATCGTCGGCCGCCACAACGACCGCCTCCGCGACTTCCTCCGCTCCTTTGCACGCGGCGTCCACGCCGTGGTCGTCGACTCGCTGTCCGTCGGGGCGCTCGGCGTCGCCAAGCGGCTCGGGATCCCCGGGTACGTCATGTTCACCTCCGGCGCGGCCGCGCTCGCCGCCTTCGTCCAGCTTCCTTCCGTCCTCGCTGAGGTGCGGACGAGGTTCCAGGAGCTAGGCGACGCGCCGCTCGAGTTATTCGGCCTTCCGCCCATGCCTGCCTCCCACCTGCTCGGCGAATTGCTCGAGGACCCTGAGAGCGACACCTACAAGGCGACGGTGATCGCGCTGTACGGGATCCCGGAGGGCGATGGCATCCTGGTGAACACGTTCGAGTCGCTGGATGCTGGGGTGGTGGCGGCGCTCGGCGACCCTCGGTGTCTCCCGGGCCGGATCATGCCGCCGGTGTACTGCGTCGGGCCATTCGTTGGGGGCGTCGGAATCGAGGCGAAAGACCGGCATGAGTGCCTCACGTGGCTAGACGGGCAGCCGGACGGCAGCGTCGTGTTCCTCTGCTTCGGCAGCGGGGGAAGCCACTCGGCGGAGCAGCTCAAGGAGATCGCCGTCGGCCTGGAGAACTGCGGCCACCGGTTCCTGTGGGTCGTGGGAAACCCTTTCAACGACGACCAGGCCAAGCAGTTCGACCAGGACCTCGACGCTCTCTTGCCGAACCGGTTCCTGGCCCGCACCAGAGGCCGTGGCCTCGTTGTTAAGCAGTGGGTGCCGCAAGCAGAGGTGCTCCGCCACAGGGCCACCGGCGCGTTCGTGACGCACTGCGGGTGGAACTCTGTGCTGGAGGGCCTGACGGCCGGCGTGCCGATGCTGTGCTGGCCGCTGTACGCGGAGCAGAAGATGAACATGCTGCGCATGGTGGGGGAGATTGGAGTCGCCGCGGAGATGGTCGGGTGGCAGCGGGGGCTGGTCGAGGCAGCCGAGGTGGAGGGCAAGGTGAGGCTGGTCATGGACTCCGAGGCTGGCATGGAGCTCCGGGCGCGGGCGGCGGCACACAAGGAAGGCGCGGCCGCGGCCTGGAGCGACGGCGGCTCGTCGCGCGCGGCGATTGCCAGGTTCTTGGCCGACGTCGACAGCCGGCAGCCTCAGACTCGCGGTGATCGGTGAGAGTGAGCGCGGACTTGGCATGCATACAGTAAATGCTTCTTGATGCATCTCGCACCAGAGCGCGCATACAGATGATAATCGCATTCGCTGAGGCCAATGCATATGAAAATGAAGTTCAATGGGCGATTTCTCTACCGTCCGATTTTATGTGGAGATTCCTGGTTTCTTTTTGTGTGGTTGGAGATTCCCGTTGTGTATACGGAAACTTTGATGTTTTGTGCAAGCATAATGTCCCATAGCATCGGATTCACTATGAAAAACATGTTGCAATGCAACATCCTTCTATAAAATGAACATAAAAAATAGGACGCAATTTAGTTGCGTTCATATTTTCTCTGCCGGGTATAATCTCCCATTAATTCCATTTAAATATAATCCATACAAATTTGTCGGACGTTGTTGGAAATATCTATCTGTTATATGAATATTTTCTAAGAATTTGGAAATTTATAGTACATGATTCCATCTGTGGTTCAAATATTAGAAATCATATTATTGAGCCAACCGTCCATGGGAATTGTTTTTTTTTTTGGAACGATCTATGGGGCGTCCGTTCTGACGCCCGGATCTCAAAGAAGTGACACATCGCAATCCCTGTGGGCATACCATCGTTCCCATGCACCCTGCCGAGGGAACGACACAAACATTCTCTCCCATACACCATCTCAAGCGAATGACTCGTGTGTAGGATGACACTCCCTTGTGATGTAGCATGACAACTATTGGACACATATATGACAACTTTTGTGCGTAGCATGTCAATTCTCCCTATATGGTGCATCTTGCTATGGCCCTGGAGATGAGATTCATTCTCTCCCATACACCATCTCAAGCGAATGACTCATGTGTAGGATGACACTCCCCTATGATGTAGTATGACAATTATTGGAAGCATTTATGACAACTTTTGTGTAGCATGTCAATTTCTAAACATGTGGGCAACTTCCACCTTTTCTTAGCCTGACAGTTCTCTCTGCAACAACATGTCAAATCTTTGAAATGCATGACAATATTCTCCGTTATAGTGTGATAATGTTTTTGCTATAGCATGGCTCAACATGGCAATTCCTGAAACAATCCTTGAGTGGGTTTTTGAGAGAACACTCTCAAGTGGCGCCGTTAGCTCGAATGAGCCTCGAGAACACTAGGGAAGGGCGTTTGCTTCCTATTAGATTCCCAAAATACTTATTATGAAAAATCAATCAATCATGATATTACCACATAACAAAGTTAATGTGCAACCGTTGTTTAATATGCAATGGCTTTAAAAGGCATGCTATTGGAATTAGTGTGTAACCATTGTTGAATATGTATGGGTATGATTTTTTTTAACAAGAGACGGGTCACGAAGGACCCACAACAGCTTTATAGATATTGCATTGCAGTACAACTGACAAAGGACCCCAACTATAAGTCAAATTACAACTCAGTTAAAAGCACTTTGCCGAAAAGACTCTCGACACGAGAAGAATAGTGCAATGTGATCCACAATTGTCGTCGATGCTCCAACACCAGGCTGAGTTCGACATCGCCAGGGACAAAACCATCGGGACGCGGAGCTTCCATCGCTCCGCCGCCAACAGAAGCCGGGAACGAAACCATTTGATTTTGTATGACTGAACCCGACCATAGTCTTCTTGAAGATAGTTTTGCTCTTGATTCTCAAAATTAATAATCCTCTTTTGCAAGTAAATAAATTGGGGTGCAAGTTCAATGCTAGAGGATTCCTTTTTTAGGGATCAATGCTATAGGATTCAGATAGACATGGCGCCACAATCCTATGCTATTTTCTTTTGCACTTTCGAATCCTGCAAACCAAAAGCCCCGGACATATTTCCCTCTTTATATACTTGCTATATGAAACGCGTACTGCAATTTTTCGTTATAGTTTTTCAATACGGCAAAATCACAGTAAAAAATTATACATCACTTATAAATATCATATACAGTCTAATTGTTCATTTGTGTTTGATAGTCATGTTTTCGGCAGATCTTTTAAGAAATCAACTCGAGATCCCATATAAACGAGTCATAAACCTATAATAGCATATCAAAAGTCAAGCGCCTAAACAAATATTGTTGAAAAAAGAATAATCACAGCTAATACTACTACACAAATGTCACTCCTGGACTTTCTCAAATAACATTATTCTTCGGTCAACATTTGTGGTAAACATGGACTTAACATGGATGAATAATAACAAAGAGTTTCCCTTCGTATATACCAATTCATTAGATCTTTATGAAAGAACCAACTAGGTGAGAGAGAATAATCCATACTATGTGTTCTTAATCATAAATGATAAGAGCCCTAAAAATTCATAAATGACAGGACGAGAGATATACGAGGTATCAAGAAAAATTCCACATGAAAGCATTGTGTTTTGGATAGACATAGAAAAACACTATACAATTATTATTATTTGAAACAAGAGTCAAACGAGCCACTATGTTTTTTCTTGGACTTCCCTTGATGGTTCGTTGGGTGAAACCCCATGTCCTTTGCCGGACTCGGCAGCGGTGACACGATTTGTCATTACCCTTTTGACATAGTCATTGGAGCATTTTGGTCCTAGTCGTGTCGTAGCGTGTTGTTTCAGAAGCGGGTAATAGCATTGCAGTTCCTAGAACTTGTCCTGAATGTGATGGTTTAGTTTTACAACTTGTAAAAGGCAACTATTTGATCCTAGAACTTGTCTCAAATGTGCACATTTAGTCCTCGACCCATCACGAGCAGCCAAGTGGAGCCAGCTGGACTGAGCGGTTCAGCGCTGCTGCACGTTTTTCAAATATCCTCTGCCAAGCGAGATGGACTTCATATAGCAAGAATGTACGTGTTGTTGTTGACTTCGATCTGAAGTTCACATATGTGATGGATGGCTAGGAAGGATCAGCACATGATGCTAACATTCTCAGTGACAACATGATTCGTCATGATGGCATCAACATCCCCGATGACAAGTTCTACCTAGGAGATGTTGGCAATGCATGTCGGCCAGGTGTTGTTCCACCCTTCAGGAAAACCAAGTATCATCTGAACGAGTTCTCTGGTAGGAACTATCTTAGGACTCCTCAGGAACTGTTCAATCACAGACACTGCAGCCTTAGAGTAACGGTTGAGAGGGAATTTGGAGCTGTGAAGAATAGATTTAAGATTCTAGATCAGAAGTCATTCCACCCTTACCCTACTCAGGTCAAGCTTGTTCTTGCATGTTGCATCATTCACAACTAAATCCTGCAATGGGGAGTTGATGAACTTGTGTCGGAGGAGGAAGATCCGACTCCTGGTGAGGTGATCATCTCTGGCCATGGTGTGGAGGCGTTTGACTACGAAGCATGGAAGAACAAAAGGTTGAAGTGGACTCAGGCAATATAGGATAACAGAGGTCAGACAAGCAACACAACAGCAGCAGAAGAAGAGGAAGAGGAAGAGGAAGAACTTCCACCTAGTTAGCATCGTTGAACTTTTCCCTATGCAGCCATGTTGGCTCTTAATAACTTGTACTATTATTTGATAGCACCTAGTGTGTGTGTGGTAAGGTCATCACTTGTGAAAAGTGATGATCACATCTTTAGCCGTTTGCAACCAAACAACATGTTGTTTGTCTAATAACGGCGACGCAGGCAACCAACGGCGTGCTAATTAATTGGTTCCCATGCATGAAGCCAAATGCAGACAACCAAACTACATACATATGTTGGTTTTTGGCATGTTAGTACTAGTTTAAACAGATCCAATCAAAACAAGTATGCAAAATACAAAATACGTTAAAACAGATATGTGAACCAAATGCACCTTGGGCTACCGTAAGAATACCCGCTCAATCACCAATTTGTAAAGGTTATCACCGTGAGCACTAACCAAAAGATCCTCGTGTCCGTTTCGCTTCGCAAGCTAATCAACCAGGAAATAAACTTTTTGTTTTCTGAGGGAACAATCAGGAAGTAAACTACGAGTATAAGTTTTCACCTACTTGATACGATAAAAAAAAAATATTGGCGAGAAGAACGACATGAGGGAGTGAAGTCCATCTCGCTTGGCACTATGGACTGTCTAGATCAGTATATCGTGTACTCAGCTGTTTGGACATGCGAACCGAAAATAATAATTGCATTCAGCACTATCGTCTGTAGTACAGACTGATAGACCAACGCCAACCTACAAGCTCCCATCCCATATCACGGCTCAATCAGGAAGGATGAAGGCTTCCAAACAGAGCTTCACAGGTCCATCCTCTCCCCGCGCCAAAGATAGTCCAACTCCAATGCAGATGGAGAAGACGGTGGTTCTGTACCCCGGCCTGGCCGTGAGCCACTTCGTCCCCATGATGCGGCTCGCCGGCTCGCTCCTCGAGCACGGCTACGCAGTCTCCGTCGCGATGGTCATCGACCCCGCCGTCATGGGGACACTGCGTTCGCGGCTGCCGTTGGCCGCGTCGCCGCCGCCATTCCGTCCGTCCGCTTCCACACGCTCCCGCCTGTCACTACTAGAAATATAGCTATAGTCCATATTGACACTAATGACGCACTATACATATGATGCGTCATTATTAAATAGTAATGGCGCACCATGTGTAGGTGCGTCATTATTAACCAAAACAGTAATGGCGCACCAGGTGAAAAGTGCGTCATTACTAAGTTGGACCAAGGTTTGGCCCAATCATACACATAGTAATGACGCACTTTGTATAGATGCGCCATTACTACCTTTACAAAGTGCGCCATAACTATGTGTATGACTGGGCCAAATCTTGATCAAACTTAGTAATGACGCACTTTACATAGGTGTGCCATTACTATGTCAAAATTAGTAATGGCGCACCTATACAAAGTGCGCCATTACTAACTTTGACCAATGTTTGACCAAGTCATACACATAGTAATGGCGCACTTTGTGAAGGTGAGTCATTACTAAATGCACCCCCGTGGACCGCCTTTTCAGTTTAAAAAATAAAAAAAATAAGTTTCCCATGTGATATGTGGTCTAGTTGTTGGGAAAATTTACAAATATGAATTTCGACTTTATTTGCAAAATCTCTCTGGAATTTAGTAAAATGGGCATAACTTTTGCATACGAACTCGGATTAAGAAAATTTATATGAAAAACCATCTACTCGAAAAGTTACATCCGAATTCAACAGGGGAACTCTGTTGAAGATTTTTAGAATCCCCAAAAACCTAACAGAATAAAAGATATGGGGCTTTTAAAATCTAGAGGGAGGGAAAATGGAAAAAAGTTCAAACTTAGTAATGGCGCACCATTTGCTAGGTGCCACTAGTAACAGAAAAAAAATTTGTTTCGAATTTTTTTTGGAAAAAATGTTCAAAATATGATACGTAATATGACCGGGAAGTTTGAAATGTTTTTTCAAAATTTCATCACACTCATGAACATGAACAAAGTCCTAGACATCAACAAGGTTTAATAGGATTGATATATCAACAAGTGCCTGTTAAGTGAGCTGGTGCTGGGGTTGGATAGAACTGAGAAGTTAAGCGTGCTTGGGCTGGAGTAGTGTGAAGATGGGTGACCTTTCTGGAAGTTTGACCACGGAGTGCGATTTGACTTGAGATTAAGCATATTGACCCGAGATTAAGCCATAGTGATCCGAGATTAAAAAAACAAAAAAAAATTCTAAAAAAAAATTCTGAAAAAAAAATGTTAGTAATGACGCACTTCTATGTGTTGCACCATTACTAAGTCAGATAGTAATGACGCACTTCTAGTAATGACGCACTATAGGTGCGCCATTACTATCTGTGATAGTAATGGCGCACCAAATATGCGCCATTATTAACAGTTACTAATGGCATGTTAATAGTGGCGCACCTGTAGTGCGTCATTAATAGCTAAAACTGATGCGTCACTAGCGGTCTTTTTTTCTATTAGTGTGTGGAGGACCTGCCCAGGCTAGCCCCCGGCCCACAGTTCCTCGCCAGCTACCTCCGCCTCCTGCTCCGCTACAACGACCGCCTCCACGACTTTCTCTGCTCCTCCACGCGCGTCCACGCCGTGGTCGTCGACTCTGTGTCAGTGCCAGCTGATGCGCTGGAGGTCACCAAGAGGCTCGGCATCCCCGGGTACGTCATGTTCACCTCCGGCGCCGCCACCCTCGCGGCCTTCGCCCAGCTTCCTTATGTCCTCGGAGAGGGGAGCCGGACAAGCTTGAGGGAGCTAGGCGACGCCCGTGTCGAGTTCCTTGGCCTTCCGCCCGTTCCGGCTTCTCACCTGTTCGCCGAGGTGCTCGAGGACCCGGAGAGCGACACGTACAAGAGGATGATGGCCGGGCTGTCCCGGGTCCCGGACACCCATGGCATCCTAGTGAACACGGTCGAGTCGTTGGAGGCTCTCGCGGTGGCTGCTCTCAGGGACCCTCGGTGCCTCCCCGCCGGCCCCCGTGTACTGCGTCGGGCTGGGGCCATTCCTCGTTGGCATCGGCGAGGCGGAAGAGCGGCACGAGTGTCTCACATGGCTAGACGCGCAGCCGGACCGCGGCGTGGTGTTCCTCTGCTTCGGGAGCACAGGCTTAGTGAACCACTCGACGGAGCAGCTCAAGGAGATCGCCGCCGGCCTGGAGAGGTCCGGCCACCGTTTCCTGTGGGCCGTGCGAGCGCCCCACGGCGGCGACCCGGACCTCGACACGCTCCTGTCGGACGGGTTCCTGGAGCGCACCGGCGGCCGCGGCCGCTTCGTGAAGCAGTGGGCGCCGCAGGCCGAGGTGCTCCGCCACGGGGCCACCGACGCGTTCGTGACGCACTGCGGGTGGAACTCGGTGCTGGAGGGCGTGGCGGCGGGCGTGCCGATGCTGTGCTGGCCGCTCCACACGGAGCAGAAGATGAACAAGCTGCTGATGGTGGGGGAGATGGGGCTCGCCGCGGAGATGGTCGGTTGGCAGTGGGGGGTGGTGGAGGCCGCCGAGGTGGAGCGCAAGGTGAGGCTGGTCATGGAGTCCGAGGAGGGCAGGGAGCTCAGGGCGCGTGCGGCGCAGCACCAGGAGGCCGCGGCCGCGGCATGGAGCGACGGCGGGTCATCGCGGGCGGCGCTGGCTTTGTTCTTGTCGGACGTGGACCGCCGGTGGCAGGCTCGGGCTCGCGGCGGGGAAGCTGCGTGAGCTTGGCCTACGCCCACGGCACGTGAAGTAAAAGTTGTTAGGTACTCGTGCAACAATGTCACCACAGAGTGCTCCTACACTGTATGCGAGCGACTGATTGAACCAGACATGTTTGAATGCGGTCATTTTCTGTAATAAAACAGAACTCATCTAGATGAGATATAGTTTGGTCTCATTCATCTTTTATAGTCATTGGATGTGATGCTATAAGATGTGTGTGCTGACGTGGGTTGTATCTGTTTTTGTTTTCAAGGTGAATGAGACCAAATTATATCTCATCTATATGAGTTCTAGGCACTCCCTAAAATAAATGTTTGAAAGCGGGCAAATTTGGCAAGAATCTTTCCACTACGCACTTCACCTACAATTTGTTCCCGTGCCGACCGTAGTTAGGCCAACTCCACCGCGCGACGCCAAACAGACGTCCGTTTTGTCCGGATTCTGTCCATTTGGGTAGGGCAATGGGGTCGTGTCCGGGCGTGTCCTGGGATGCGGTGGGTGTGCGCCCAGCGCGCGACCGCATCCGTTTGCCCCATCCTGTCCGCGTCTATTTAAAAAAAGAGCAACGTTTCAAATGTCAAGCCCTAGTTCATCAGGCCAGCGGCCCCAGTTCATCACGCCGGAAACAGAGCCAGCCTCCAAAATGAATAGTTGTCCTCGCCGGCAACACAGTCGGCCTCCAAAAAAATGTTTTTCTCGCCGGCACGCAGCCAGCGGCCCAGTGGGCGGGCGGCACCCGTGCCAGCCTCCAAAAAGAACGGCCACGGCCGATCGGACGACCTAGTTCAGGCCGTCAGCGTCGAGCATCTCCTTCTGCCTGGCCTCGAACCAGGCCCTCGTCTTCTCGCTCATCTTGGACAAGTCCACGCTCATGATCGCAAGGGCCACCTCCTTCGCTTTGGTGGCGGCATTGGTGGCCTCGATGTCGAGCTGCCTCTGCCTGGCCTTGACATTGTCGGCCTCGATGTCGAGCTGTCTTTGCCGGGCCGCCTCCTCCATCTCAAGCTTCTTCCTTTGAAGGTCTTGGTATTGCTTCATTTGCTCGTCCTTGCTTTGCCGCTTCTTCTCGTCCCTCACATCTTTTTGAGACATCATGCCATGCAAAGTGTCATGCAATGCCATGGATGAGGCATCACGTATGTCGTCAACCTTGGAGTTGGTCTTGCCCCTCGGCCTCTTCAACGCCTCGCCATCTCCACCTCCGGCGAACTTGGCCGTCTTCATGCATCTCTTCCTTTGAAGTTCACGGTATTGGTCCTTGAACTTAGGGCTATTGTTGATGATCATCCAACAATGCGTAAGAGTGAATGGCTTGTCATTGTGCCGGTCCTTGAATGCCTCCAAAGATTGAAATGCCTACACCACATGATCAACAACAATTGAACATGCAAACATATACAAGGCCGAAGTCTCATGGCCGTAGAAGGGAAAGGACTACGAGAGGAGAGCATACCATGTCCCAACGCCGAGACCACTCACGGGCCGTGCTTCAACGCTCTCAAATGCGGCGCAATACTTGTTGCACTCTTGTTGGATGAACAACCACCTCTTTTGAATCGAGGTGATGCCATGGTTGCTTGTAATTTGGTAGGGCTCAAACATCTTACTTTCATGGAATGTTTTGTGGACTCTCGTCCAAAAAACAAGGCCCTTTTGTTGCGCGCCGGTCCTCGGATCTTGGCTAATCTCCATCCAACATTGGCAAATCAACTTGTCCTCTTTTATGCTTCCGCTCTTTGTGTATATGAACCCATGCGAATGCTCTTCCTCCTCTTTTATGCTTCCGCTCTTTGGGTGAGCTCGTCGATGAACAATGGCTCGCCACTAATATCAACGTCATTGCCTTCTTCTTCATCACCATCACCTTCGCAATAGATGTCATCGTCTTGATGCCACGAGTCACCATGGTCGTAGTCAGCACGGTCGTCAGCCTCTTCATCGGGGACGTACTGGGCGCGGCCATCCTGACTTTGGGTCTCATCGGGGTCGTAGGCACGGCCCTGCCCACCCTCGAAGATCACGTCCTCCATGTATTGGTTGTAGAAGGGGTCGTCGATCGGTGGCGTTGGTGTTGGCATTCCGTCAAACAAGACGCGGGGGGACGACATGGTGCCCGTGAACGGTGTCCATGCTTGCTTTCTTTGCATCTCGACGGACGGCCGGCCGCTGCTGCTGGACCCAGGCGTGACGTTGAGGTCGATGACGGCCGAGGGGCGCGGTGTGGACGACACGATCACGCCAACATCCGGCGACCCTGAGAAACGGGTCTGGCCGTCGTGCCTTGGCGAAGGAAAGCGGGGCGACATGGGCGTGGTCCGCGACGTTGGCACTGGCCGTGCGGAGGCCGGGCGACCGACGAGCCTATGCTCGCCGGGCCAACAGACGTTGCAGGAAACCGGCCAGACGGCCCATGCCAAGCATGAGGAGGGCGTGCGCTTTGTTGACGATGTCCTCCTTCTCGTCGACCGCGGCCTTGCGCCTCGCGGCCTCCATCGCATCGCGCTCGGCGGCGAACTTGGCCGCGGTGGCATTGACCTTGACGACCGCTCTCCCGCCCCTCCTCTTCGCCGATTCCGCGTCCAACTTGGCGATCTCCTCCGACGTGCACTCCGACCGCGGCTTCCTTGGCGCCTTGGCCGCCTTCTTCTTCACCTTTGGGGGCGGGACGACGGCCGGGCCGCCGGAATTCGGCTGGGCATCGGCCATGGACGGGGGAGGGAGGGGCGGCAGGAGGGACGTGGGAGGGTTTGGGGGAAATGGCGCCAAATGGGCGTGGGTTTTTTTTTGCTTTGTGGCACCGACAGGAGGGCCATGGGAGGACAAGCACGCGTGTGTTGGAAATATGCCCTAGAGGCAATAATAAAATGGTTATTATTATATTTCTTTGTTCATGATAATTGTCTATTGTTCATGCTATAATTGTGTTATCCGAAAATCGTAATGCATGTGTGAATACATAGACCACAACATGTCCCTAGTAAGCCTCTAGTTGACTAGCTCGTTCATCAACAGATAGTCATGGTTTCCTGACTATGGACATTGGATGTCATTCATAACGGGATCACATCATTAGGAGAATGATGTGATGGACAAGACCCAATCCTAAGCATAGCACAGAGATCGTGTAGTTCGTTTGCTAGAGCTTTTCCAATGACAAGTATCTTTTCCTTAGACCATGAGATCGTGTAACTCCCGGATGCCGTAGGAGTGCTTTGGGTGTACCAAACGTCACAACGTAACTGGGTGATATAAAGGTACACTACAGGTATCTCTGAAAGTGTCTGTTGGGTTGACACGGATCGAGACTGGGATTTGTCACTCCGTATGACGGAGAGGTATCTCTGGGCCCACTCGGTAATGCATCATCATAATGAGCTCAATGTGACCAAGTGTTTGGTCACGGGATCATGCATTACGGTACGAGTAAAGTGACTTGCCGGTAACGAGATTGAACGAGGTATTGGGATACCGACGATCGAATCTCGGGCAAGTAACGTACCGATTGACAAAGGGAATTGTATACGGGATTGATTGAATCCTCGACATCGTGGTTCATCCGATGAGATCATCGTGGAACATGTGGGAGCCAACATGGGTATCCAGATCCCGCTGTTGGTTATTGACCGGAGAGTCGTCTCGGTTATGTCTGCATGTCTCCCGAACCCGTAGGGTCTACACACTTAAGGTTCGGTGACGCTAGGGTTGTAGAGATATTAGTATGCGGTAACCTGAAAGTTGTTCGGAGTCCCGGATGAGATCCCGAACGTCACGAGGAGTTCCGGAATGGTCCGGAGGTGAAGAATTATATATAGGAAGTCCAGTTTCGGCCACCGGGAAAGTTTCCGGGGTTATCGGTATTGTACCGGGACCACCGGAAGGGTCCCGGGGGTCCACCGGGTGGGGCCACCTATCCCGGAGGGCCCCATGGGCTGAAGTGGGAGGGGAACCAGCCCCTGGTGGGCTGGTGCGCCCCCCCTTTGGGCCTCCCCTGCGCCTAGGGTTGGAAACCCTAGGGGTGGGGCGCCCCCCACTTGGCTTGGGGGGGAAGCCACCCCCTTGGCCGCCGCCCCCCTTGGAGATGGGATCTCCCAGGGCCGGCGCCCCCCAAGGCCCCTATATATAGTGGGGGGAGGGAGGGCAGCAGTACCCTAGCCCCTGGCGCCTCCCTCTCCCTCCCGTGACACCTCTCCCTCCTGCTTGCGCTTGGCGAAGCCCTGCCGGGATCCCCGCTACTTCCACCACTACGCCGTCGTGCTGCTGGATCTCCATCAACCTCTCCTTCCCCCTTGCTGGATCAAGAAGGAGGAGACGTCACTGCTCCGTACGTGTGTTGAACGCGGAGGTGCCTTTCGTTCGGCGCTCGGTCATCGGTGATTTGGATCACGACGAGTACGACTCCATCAACCCCGTTCACCTGAACGCTTCCGCTCGCGATCTACAAGGGTATGTAGATGCACTCCTCTCTCTCGTTGCTAGATAACTCCATAGATTGATCTTGGTGATGCGTAGAAAATTTTAAAATTCTGCTACGATCCCCAACAGTGGCATCATGAGCCAGGTTTATGCGTAGTTACTATGCACGAGTAGAACACAAGATTGTTGTGGGCGTAGATCATGTCAATTTACTTGCCGCTACTAGTCTTATCTTGATTCGGCGGCATCGTGGGATGAAGCGGCCCGGACCGACCTTACACGTATGCTTACGTGAGACAGGTTCCACCGACTGACATGCACTAGTTGCATAAAGTGGCTAGCGGGTGTCTGTCTCTCCCACTTTAGTCGGATCGGATTCGATGAAAAGGGTCCTTATGAAGGGTAAATAGTAATTGGCATATCACGTTGTGGTTTTACGTAGGTAAGAAACGTTCTTGCTAGAAACCTATAGAAGCCACGTAAAAACATGCAACAACAATTAGAGGACGTCTAACTTGTTTTTGCAGCATATGCCTTGTGATGTGATATGGCCAGAAGATGTGATGAATGATATATGTGATGTATGAGATTGATCATGTTCTTGTAATAGGAATCACGACTTGCATGTCGATGAGTATGACAACCGGCAGGAGCCATAGGAGTTGTCTTTATTTTTTGTATGACCCGCGTGTCATTGAATAACGCCATGTAAATTACTTTACTTTATTGCTAAACACGTTAGTCGTAGAAGTAGAAGTAATCGTTGGCGTGACAACTTCATGAAGACACGATGATGGAGATCATGAAGATGGAGATCATGGTGTCATGCCGGTGACGAAGATGATCATGGCGCCCCGAAGATGGAGATCAAAGGAGCAATATGATACTGGCCATATCATGTCACTATTTGATTGCATGTGATGTTTATCATGTTTTACATCTTATTTACTTAGAACGACGGTAGTAAGTAAGATGATCCCTTATAATAATTTCAAGAAAGTGTTCCCCCTAACTGTGCACTGTTGCGAAGGTTCGTTGTTTCGAAGCACCACGTGATGATCGGGTGTGATAGATTCTAACGTTTGCATACAACGGGTGTTGACGAGCCTAGAATGTACAGACATGGCCTCGGAACACACGCAATACACTTAGGTTGACTTGACGAGCCTAGCATGTACAGACATGGCCTCGGAACACGGAAGACCGAAAGGTCGAGCATGAGTCGTATAGAAGATACGATCAACATGAAGATGTTCACCGATGTTGACTAGTCCGTCTCACGTGATGATCGGACATGGCCTAGTTGACTCGGATCATGTTTCACTTAAATGACTAGAGGGATGTCTATCTGAGTGGGAGTTCATTGAATAATTTGATTAGATGAACTTAATTATCATGAACTTAGTCTAAAATCTTTACAATATGTCTTGTAGATCAAATGGCCCACGTTGCCCTCAACTTCAACGCGTTCCTAGAGAAAACCAAGCGGAAAGATGATGGCAGCAACTATACGGACTGGGTTCGGAACCTGAGGATCATCCTCATAGTTGCCAAGAAAGATTATGTCCTAGAAGCACCGCTAGGTGACGCACCCATCCCAGAGAACCAAGACGTTATGAACGCTTGGCAGTCACGTGCTTATGATTACTCCCTCGTTCAGTGCGGCATGCTTTACAGCTTAGAACCAGGGCTCCAAAAGCATTTTGAGCAACACGGAGCATATGAGATGTTCGAAGAGCTGAAAATGGTTTTCCAAGCTCATGCCCGGGTCGAGAGATATGAAGTCTCCGACAAGTTCTTCAGTTGTAAGATGGAGGAAAACAGTTCTGTCAGTGAGCACATACTCAAAATGTCTGGGTTGCACAACCGCTTGACTCAGCTGGGAGTTAATCTCCCGGATGACGCGGTCATTGACAGAATCCTTCAGTTGCTTCCACCGAGCTACAAGAGCTTTGTGATGAACTTCAATATGCAGGGGATGGAAAAGACCATTCCTGAGGTATATTTAATGCTGAAATCAGCGGAGGTGGAAATCAGAAAGGAACATCAAGTGTTGATGGTGAATAAAACCACTAAGTTCAAGAAAGGCAAGGGTAAGAAGAACTTCAAGAAGGACGGCAAGGGAGTTGCCGCGCCCGGTAAGCCAGTTGCCGGGAAGAAGCCAAAGAATGGGCCCAAGCCTGAGACTGAGTGCTTTTATTGCAAGGGAAGTGGTCACTGGAAGCGGAACTGCCCCAAATACTTAGCGGACAAGAAGGCCGGCAACACCAAAGGTATATGTGATATACATGTAATTGATGTGTACCTTACCAGTACTCGTAGTAGCTCCTGGGTATTTGATACCGGTGCGGTTGCTCATATTTGTAACTCAAAACAGGAGCTGCGGAATAAGCAGAGACTGGCGAAGGACGAGGTGACGATGCGCGTCGGGAATGGTTCCAAGGTCGATGTGATCGCCGTCGGCACGCTACCTCTACATTTACCTACGGGATTAGTTTGAAACCTCAATAATTGTTATTTAGTGCCAGCTTTGAGCATGAACATTGTATCAGGATCTCGTTTAATGCGAGATGGCTACTCATTTAAATCCGAGAATAATGGTTGTTCTATTTATATGAGAGATATGTTTTATGGTCATGCCCCGCTGGTCAATGGTTTATTCTTAATGAATCTCGAACGTGATGTTACACATATTCATAGTGTGAATACCAAAAGATGTAAAGTTGATAACGATAGTCCCACATACTTGTGGCACTGCCGCCTTGGTCACATTGGTGTCAAACGCATGAAGAAGCTCCATGCAGATGGAATTTTGGAGTCTCTTGATTACGAATCATTTGACACGTGCGAACCATGCCTCATGGGTAAGATGACCAAGACTCCGTTCTCCAGAACAATGGAGCGAGCAACCAACTTATTGGAAATCGTACATACTGATGTGTGCGGTCCAATGAGTGTTGAGGCTCGCGGTGGCTACCGTTATGTTCTCACTCTCACTGATGACTTGAGTAGATATGGGTATGTCTACCTAATGAAACACAAGTCCGAGACCTTTGAAAAGTTCAAGGAATTTCAAAGTGAGGTTGAGAATCAACGTGACAGAAAGATAAAGTTCTTACGATCAGATCGTGGGGGAGAATATTTAAGTCACGAATTTGGTACGCACTTAAGGAAATGTGGAATCGTTTCACAACTCACGCCGCCTGGAACACCTCAGCGTAACGGTGTGTCCGAACGGCGTAATCGCACTCTATTGGATATGGTGCGATCTATGATGTCTCTTACCGATCTACCGCTCTCATTTTGGGGCTATGCTTTAGAGACTGCCGCATTCACTTTAAATAGGGCTCCGTCGAAATCCGTTGAGACGACACCGTATGAATTATGGTTTGGGAAGAAACCTAAGCTGTCGTTTCTAAAAGTTTGGGGATGCGATGCTTATGTCAAGAAACTTCAACCTGAAAAGCTCGAACCCAAGTCGGAGAAATGCGTCTTCATAGGATACCCTAAGGAAACCATTGGGTATACCTTCTACCTCAGACCCGAAGGCAAGATCTTTGTTGCCAAGAACGGGTCCTTTCTGGAGAAAGAGTTTCTCTCGAAAGAAGTAAGTGGGAGGAAAGTGGAACTTGATGAAGTACTACCTCTTGAACCGGAAAGTAGTGCAGCTCAGGAAGATGTTCCTATGGTGCCTGCACTGACTAGAGAGGAAGCTAATGATGATGATCAAGGTACTTCGGATCAAGTTACTACTGAACTTCGTAGGTCCACGAGGACACGTTCCGCGCCAGAGTGGTACGGCAACCCTGTCCTGGAAATCATGTTGTTAGACAACGGTGAACCTTCGAACTATGAAGAAGCAATGGCGGGCCCAGATTCCGACAAATGGCTAGAAGCCATGACATCCGAGATAGGATCCATGTATGAAAACGAAGTGTGGACTCTGACTGACTTGCCAGATGATCGGCGAGCCATAGAAAATAAATGGATCTTTAAGAAGAAGACAGACGCGGATGGTAATGTGACCATCTATAAGGCTCGACTTGTCGCTAAGGGTTATCGACAAGTTCAAGGGGTTGACTACGATGAGACTTTCTCACCCGTAGCGAAGCTGAAGTCCGTCCGAATCATGTTAGCAATTGCCGCATTCTATGATTATGAGATATGGCAAATGGACGTCAAAACGGCATTCCTTAATGACTTTCTTAAGGAAGAATTGTATATGATGCAGCCGGAAGGTTTTGTCGATCCTAAGAATGCTAACAAGGTATGCAAGCTCCAACGCTCCATCTACGGGCTGGTGCAAGCATCTCGGAGTTGGAACATTCGTTTTGATGAGATGATCAAAGCGTTTGGGTTTACACAGACTTATGGAGAAGCCTGTGTTTACAAGAAAGTGAGTGGGAGCTCTGTAGCATTTCTCATATTATATGTGGATGACATACTGTTGATGGGAAATGATATAGAATTCTTGGAAAGTATAAAGGCCTATTTGAATAAGTGTTTTTCAATGAAGGACCTTGGAGAAGCTGCTTATATATTAGGCATCAAGATCTATAGAGATAGATCGAGACGCCTTATTGGTCTTTCACAGAGTACGTACCTTGACAAGATATTGAAGAAGTTCAATATGGATCAGTCCAAGAAGGGGTTCTTGCCTGTATTGCAAGGTGTGCAATTGAGCACGGCTCAATGCCCGACCACGGCAGAAGATAGAGAAAAGATGAGTGTCGTCCCCTATGCCTCGGCCATAGGGTCTATTATGTATGCCATGCTGTGTACCAGACCGGATGTAAACCTTGCCGTAAGTTTGGTAGGAAGGTACCAAAGTAATCCCGACATGGAACACTGGACAGCGGTCAAGAATATCCTGAAGTACCTGAAAAGGACTAAGGATATGTTTCTCGTTTATGGAGGTGACGAAGAGCTCGTCGTAAAGGGTTACGTCGATGCTAGCTTCGACGCAGATCTGGATGACTCTAAGTCACAAACCGGATACGTGTATATTTTGAATGGAGGGGCAGTAAGCTGGTGCAGTTGCAAGCAAAGAGTCGTGGCGGGATCTACATGTGAAGCGGAGTACATGGCGGCCTCAGAGGCAGCATAAGAAGCAATCTGGATGAAGGAGTTCATTACCGACCTAGGAGTGATTCCCAATGCGTCGAGCCCGATGAATCTCTTCTGTGACAACACTGGAGCTATTGCCCTTGCCAAGGAGCCCAGGTTTCATAGGAAGACCAGGCATATCAAGCGTCGCTTCAACTCCATTCGTGAAAGTGTTCAAAATGGAGACATAGATATTTGTAAAGTACATACGGACCTGAATGTAGCAGATCCGTTGACTAAACCTCTCCCTAGAGCAAAACATGATCAACACCAGAACTCTATGGGTGTACGATTCATCACAATGTAACTAGATTATTGACTCTAGTGCAAGTGGGAGACTGTTGGAAATATGCCCTAGAGGCAATAATAAAATGGTTATTATTATATTTCTTTGTTCATGATAATTGTCTATTGTTCATGCTATAATTGTGTTATCCGGAAATCGTAATGCATGTGTGAATACATAGACCACAACATGTCCCTAGTAAGCCTCTAGGTGACTAGCTCGTTGATCAACAGATAGTCATGGTTTCCTGACTTTTTTTAAAAATGCAGGGTTTGTAAAGTCTTGATGAATAATTAATAAAATAGATGTATGCATCGCCCTGATGCACAGGTCCGGGATCATCCTCCATTTCGAAAAAGGTAGAGGTGTACAGCAGCGCCCGAACCTGTCCCGCTTTTGCATACAATAAGATGAAGCTTAGTTCAATTTAGCAATATGTAAGTCGCCTGAAATCTGATTTTGGGTCAGCCAATATTTTTGGTCGTTGATTCTGCATTAAGATTCGTGCTCTTCTGGTTTGTATGAGTTACTTTGTGTTTGCTTCTTTTTTTTTGAGAAATTCTTTGTGTCTGTTTCTTTTTTGACTGACCACGTATTTGGGTCGGTTAATTCCTAAACGGGCTAAAGCCCATTACATGTGCGACCCAGCTCTCCCTATCTCTCTCCCTTTGTCTTCTTTCTTGTTTTTCTGTTCTTATTTGTTTTTTGCTTTTCTTTTTTCTTTTTCTTTATTAGTCGGGTTTTTTGTCTGGGTATTTTTGGGATGTTGGATAAATGTAAAATATATATGGACAAATACTGAAAAATATATGTGAAAATTGTAGTATTATATGGTTGCTTTTTCCATACTACAAAAAAAGTGCAATTTTCGTGCAAAGTTATGTGCAAGTTCTCCTTTCTTTCTTTTAAAGTGTAATAGCATTGTCACTAATTAGTTTTTTCATATAAAACTCTATTATTTTAGTTTTTTTTTGTAAAAAGGTCAGATCTATTATAAAGATTCACCAAAAGTAAAAAAACACCTCCAACATATAAAAAGGGAAAAGTATATTTTTCGTCCCTCAACTTTCTCGACGGTATAGAAATAGTCCCTTAACTTTAAAACCATAAAATCTTGGTCCCTCAACTTTTTAAACCAGATAAGTTTAGTCCTTTATACCTCCTTTGATGGTTTTCATCAACGGTTTTGACTAAAACATGACACGCCATTGGGGTTTGACTGCCACGTCATGGAGCTGCACCGCATGCTGTGCAAGTGCTGGGCCGTGGTAGCACTGCATGCGCAGTGGGCAAATTTGACAATTTTGACCTCTGGACGAAATCAATTCACGGAATGAACTGGGTGTGAAACTATTTCACTCCCCTGACCCTTTTGTGTAGTGCCCGCCACGCCGGCGACACACCCTACGGTGCAGCGCCTAGCGCGGGGGCATTGCACTCCTGTCCACCGTGGCAGCCCCTGGGCCCGCATCCAGCAGTGCAGCGCCTCCGAGCTAGGCGCCACACATGTAATGTGCAGCGCCTAGCCCTTAGGTGCTGCACTGTGACTTAGATGCCAGCCGCCCGCTCCCCCTCCCCCCACCCCACCCATTCGTTCCAGGAGGAGTTACAGAACAGGCGCGCCGGCGGCTTCCTCCTCTCCCCCTCTCAATCCCCTCTCCCAAATCCTTCAGATCCGACGATTTGGTCCGTGCATTTCTTCACCAATCCATCCTAGAAGGTACTCTCCTCCGATCCCCTTCTTTCTATCCATAGAAAATATGATATTTTGAAGATTTGGGGAATCCTTGTTTGATTTTATTAGATTTGAATCTTGCATGTATTAGAACTTTGCATGTAGTACAACCCTTGTTTGTTTGAGTTGTGGAACCCTAGTTTAGTTTATGAAAAGTTATTTGTATGAAGTAGGCCTAGTTTATGGAAAAGTTATTTGTATGAAGTAGGCCTAGTTATTTGTGGAACCCTAGTTTATTAGTTTTGTTTGATTTGATATGGTTGGATACATAGATTGATATGGTTGCATCTAGTAGGCGTACTTTAGTTTATTTGTATTCAAAAGATAATCGTGCTGACAAGAAAGCTTTCTTTCAAATTGTTAGGATGGTTTGGCTTCTCGATGATCACTGGGACAAACAACACCGGTCGTACGCTATGTCGGTGGAGCAGCGGGTAATGATGAAAGTTGCCGGTGTTATGAATTTCGTGTTTTTTTCAAACACAAATCCCCCATATGTAATGATTTGTTTGTTTGTTTGTTTGTAGGAGCTTGCACCTCTGAAGCTTCGGTCTCACAGGGTCACCCTTGGGTGGATGCGCTATGATGAGCGGTACACACCGTATGTAAGGGAGACAGGACTTCTCCCTTTCATTCAGTTGGTTAGTCGGTCGACGCCACCCAACAATGCTGCAGCACTCACCGCGCTTATTGATCATTGGAGGCCAGAGCCACACACTTTCCATCTTCGGACCGGGGAGATGACCGCACAGTGGCCTGGCTCGCGGGATGCTGGACTTTCGCCATGCTCGCCGTCAAGTCATGCGGCCGGCACCGGCCTGGCTGCAGGCGCGTGGGTCCGTGGTGGTCATGATTGACGTACACGGCGAAACTCGCTTTGTATAAAAAAATAGCGCATACGAAAGATGTCATACTTTTCTAAAAAAACACGAAAGATGTCATACCTATCACGTACCTAGAGCCAGGGCTTTGCCTCCTCTTCCTCCTCCAAGAAAGAAAGTTAGGGTACGTGCCTCTCGCCGGCGCCGGCGCAGGTCCGCCTCATCTCCGGTGGCCCTAGGGCCATGGAGGCGCGGTGGATCCTGCCAAGGGCCGGCGGAAGGGCCCCGTTTTTAGTCGTTTTTTTTAATCTTGTTAGGGTTTGTGTCCTACTCAGGAAGGCGAGACGGCGGCGGCTCCCTGAAGATGGAATAAAGGTCCCCGCCTAGTCCCCGTTCCGGTGGTGCGTCTAGCATCGTTGGTGGGCGTGTGGAGGTGTGTCTCTGTAATGTAGGGTGGAACCCTAGATGGCCGATCTTTCACAAAAGGAGCGGATCCCGCGAAGAACACGAGGAGAAAACGAGCGAATCACGCGGGGAAACACGAGAGAATCACTCAAACCAACAAGATTTGATTACACATGCACTAGATCCAAGAACACAAAGGGAGATACACGATCCACGATCAACAAAGGATGATACAAGAGGTAACCGGTTCTTCTCCGTGAGGAGGTCTTGATGGGGCCACCCAAGAGGGGGTCTTGAATCCGCTTGGAAGGATCTTCTCCGGTGGAGGCGCGATCTCCAGGAGAAGGTAACCAAGTGGATGAGCAAAGCTCTCACACAAACATGAGCTAATCCTTTGCTGACCCTAACTAGGAAGTGGGAGAGGTCTATTTATAGTCGTAGTACAAATGGGGGTCAAAGTGAAGGGGTACAAGGGCATCAGCCCGAGGTCGCGGGCACACAGGCAGCGGACGTCCGCTGGGGGCCGGTCGTCCGGTGGCTCAGGAATGGCCGGACGTTCGGTAGTCGTCGGTCTTCTGCTGATTCTGTTCTGTGATGGTGGTGCCGGACGTCCGGTGTCTTCATACTTCCGCTAATTTTGTTCTGTGGGGGCGGTGCCGGACGTCCGGTGACTTCAGTCGTCCGCTCGCTGGAGGGTGTGGCCGGTCGTCCGGTCCGGGCTGGACGTCCGCTCGCTGTAGCGTGGGACTTGGGCAGGTTTGGCTTCAGGCACCGGATGTCCGGTCCAGACCGATCGTCCGGTGGCTGGACCTTCTTCGGCAGCTCTTCATCTTGTCCTTCTTCGCGTCCATCTTCTCCTTCCGATCCGCCTTGCTCCTTAGCTTCTCCAAGGTACCTGAGTATGCAAAGTGTCTCCGTTTGAGGTAGTAACAATGTCTCATGTTCATTGAAGTGGAGTTGTGAGAGGAGAGATGTCACCTTGGTTTCAAGAGCTCTTGCACGTGCTCGAGTCATGGGTCCACTAGGCACTTGGTGAGACGATGATAGGTCCATGGGGATGATCTTGGGATGCTCCGCATCATCTCCCCTCCCTTGGGGAAGATCCGACCTCGGATCGAAATCCTCATCACCATGGTATGGAGATAGATTGTTGACGTTGAAGATGTCGCTCACGGTGTACTTGTCGCGTGGGATGTCGATCTTGTAGGCGTTGTTGTTGTAGCGTGCTAGCACCTTGAAGGGTCCATCGGCTCGTGGTAGAAGTTTGGACTTGCGTTCGTTTGGGAAGCGGTCCTTGAAGGAAATATGCCCTAGAGGCAATAATAAAGTTATTATTTATTTCCTTATATCATGATAAATGTTTATTATTCATGCTAGAATTGTATTAACCGGAAACATAATACTTGTGTGAATACATAGACAAACAGAGTGTCACTAGTATGCCTCTACTTGACTTGCTCGTTGATCAAAGATGGTTATGTTTCCTAGCCATAGACATGAGTTGTCATTTGATTAACGGGGTCACATCATTAGGAGAATGATGTGATTGACTTGACCCATTCCGTTAGCTTAGCACTTGATCGTTTAGTATTCTGCTATTGCTTTCTTCATGACTTATACATCTTCCTATGACTATGAGATTATGCAACTCCCGTTTACCGGAGGAACACTTTGTGTGCTACCAAACGTCACAACGTAACCGGGTGATTATAAAGGTGCTCTACGTCTGCGAAGGTACTTGTTGGGTTGGCGTATTTCGAGATTAGGATTTGTCACTCCGATTGTCGGAGAGGTATCTCTGGGCCCACTCAGTAATGCACGTCACTATAAGCCTTGCAAGCATTGTAACTAATGAGTTAGTTGCGAGATGATGTATTACGGAATGAGTAAAGAGACTTGTCGGTAATGAGATTGAACTAGGTATTGAGATACCGACGATCAAATCTCGGGCAAGTAACATACTGATGACAAAGGGAACAACGTATGTTGTTATGCGGTCTGACCGATAAAGATCTTCGTAGAATATGTAGGAGCCAATATGGGCATCTTGGTTCCGCTATTGGTTATTGACCAGAGAGGTGTCTTGGTCATGTCTACATAGTTCTCAAACCCATAGGGTCTGCACGCTTAACGTTCGTTGACGATATAGTACTATGAGTTATGTATGTTGGTGACCGAATGTTGTTCGGAGTTTGGGATGAGATCACGGATATGACGAGGAACTCCGGAATGGTCCAGAAGTAAAGATTGATATGTGGATAGTAGTGTTTGATCTCCGGAAGGGTTCCGGAATCCATCGGAAGGGGTTCCGGATGTTTCCCGAAATGTTTGGGCACGAGAACACTTTATCCGGGCCAATGGGGAAAGCCCACGAGGTTTTTGGAAAGCGCAAAGGAAGTTTTGCGGAGTCCAGGGGCCAGACGCCAGGGTCCCTGGCGTCTGGGTCCAGACGCCGGGAACCCTGGCGTCTGGCCCTGGAGTCCGAGAAGGACTCTTGCCTTTCGGGTGAAACCGACTTTGTGGAGGCTTTTACTCCAAGTTTCGACCCCAAGGCTCAACATATAAATAGAGGGGTAGGGCTAGCACCCAAGACACATCAAGAAACACCAAGCCGTGTGCCGGCAACCCCGTCCCCTCTAGTTTATCCTCCGTCATAGTTTTCGTAGTGCTTAGGCGAAACCCTGCGGAGATTGTTCTTCACCAACACCGTCACCATGTCGTTGTGCTATCGGAACTCATCTACTACTTCGCCCCTCTTGCTGGATCGAGAAGGCGAGGACGTCATCGAGCTGAACGTGTGCAGAACTCGGAGGTGCCGTGCTTTTGGTACTTGGATCGGTCGGATCGTGAAGACGTTCGACTACATCAACCGCGTTGATATAACGCTTCCGCTTACGGTCTACGAGGGTATGTAGACAGCACTCCCCTCTCGTTGCTATGCATCACCATGATCCTGCGTGTGTGTAGGCAATTTTTGAAATTACTACGTTCCCCAACAGTCCTTGCGAAGGTGTAGCCACACAAGATCTCCAATGTTGAAGATGATGGGTTTCTTGTTGACGTTGAGCTTGATCGCGAGTCGTTGTACTTGGCGCTCAATGGTGTGCCTTGTATCTTCATGCATCTTCTTGAGGTGGTTCACTCGGTCGCTCGCGTCCATGTTGATGCGCTCTTGTAGTGGCAGAGGAAGAATGTCCAATGGGGACAACAGGTTGAAACCGTAGACGACCTCGAAAGGGGCCTTGCCGGTAGTCGAATGTCTTGCACGGTTCTAGGCGTACTCGGCGATTGGTAGACACTCCTCCCACTCCTTGATGTTCTTCTTGATCAAGACGCGTAATAGAGTGGAGAGTGTTCAGTTCGTCACCTCCGTTTGGCCGTCGGTTTGTGGATGGTAAGCCGTGGAGAAAAGTAGCTTGATTCCGAGCTTGGCGCATAAGGTCTTCCAAAAGTAACTCAAGAACTTGACGTCGCGGTCCGAGACAATCGTCTTTGGCACTCCATGAAGTCGTAAGATTTCCCTACAAAAGAGATTGGCAACATGTGAAGCATCGTCTATCTTGTTGCAAGGAATGAAATGTGCCATTTTTGAGAATCGGTCCGCAACAACAAACACAGAGTCCTTGCCATTTCTAGTTCTTGGCAAACCAAGCACAAAATCCATGCTAGTGTCTTCCCATGGTTGATATGGAACTGGAAGTGGCAAGTAAAGGCCATGAGATTGAGCTTTAGACTTAGCTTTGCGACATGTAGAGCATCGCTTGGTGAAGCGGTTGACGTCGCGAAAAATCTTTGGCCAAAAATAGTTCTTGGAGAGCGTAGCAAGTGTCTTATCGCGTTCAAAATGTCCCATTAGTCCTCCTCCATGGGATTCTTGCAAAAGTAACAAATGAAGAGAACACTCGGGTATGCAAAGTTTGTTAGCTCTCATAAGATAACCATCCTTGAGGTAATATCGATCCCATGAAGTATGTGTCAAACACTTGGCATAAGGAATAGCAAAAATAGGGTCATGCTCATACAAGTCTTTTATGTGCTCAAAGCCAATGACATTCAATTCAAGTTGAGTAACAAGCATGCATATACGGGAAAGTGCATCCGCCACAACATTTTCCTTACCTTTAATATACTTGATGAAGGAAAAGACTCAATAAATTCACTCCACTTAGCATGACGTTTGTTCAACTTAGTTTGACCCTTAAGATATTTAAGTGTTTCATGATCGGTGTGGATGATGAATTCATGAGGGCGAAGGTAATGTTCCCATTCACGCAAAACTCGCACTAAAGAATATAGCTCTTTGTCATAGATGGGGTAATTAAGTTGCGCTCCGGAAAGTTTATCACTAAAATATGCTATGGGGCGCTTCTCTTGCATTAACACACCTCCTATGCCATTACCACTAGCATGACAATGAATTTCAAAAGGTTTGTCAAAGTTGGGTAATGCGAGCACGGGAGCATGAGTAAGCAAATTCTTAAGCTCATTGAATGCGCTATCTTGAGATGGCCCCCAAACAAAGGGTGCATTCTTCTTGCTCAAAGCATGTAAAGGAGACGCAATAGTGCTAAAATCCTTCACAAATCTATGGTAGAAACCGGCTAAACCAAGGAAACTACGCACTTGTTGCAAATTGGTTGGTTGGGGCCAAGTTTTAATAGCATTGATCTTAGATTCATCAACATGAACACCCTTAGAAGAGACTACAAAACCCAAGAAAACAAGCTTATCAACACCGAAGAGGCATTTTTCCATATTAGCATAAAGTTGCTCTTTTCGAAGAGTTTGTAGCACGGTGCGAAGGTGGGTGACATGCTCTTTGATAGATTTGCTAAAAACAAGGATATCATCAAAGTAGACAACAACAAATTCACCAATGTAAGGGCGAAACACATAATGCATAAGACGCATGAAAGTACCGGGTGCTTCCGATAAACCCATAGGCATGACTAACCACTCATATAGACCAAACTTTGTTTTGACAGCGGTTTTCCATTCATCACCCTCTTGTATGCGTATTTGATAGTAACCACTTTTAAGATCAACTTTGGAGAAAATAGTGGCACCGCTAAGTTCATCAAGCATATCATCAAGGCGTGGAATGGGGTACCTATAGCGAACGGTGATAGCATTGATAGGTCTACAATCAGAACACATGCGAAAGCTACCGTCTCGTTTTGGCACAAGAATGACCGGTACGGCACAAGGGCTCAAACTTTCACGCACATGTCCATGGTCTATGAGATGCTTTACTTGCCTTTGTATTTCTTTGGTTTCTTCGGGGTTGACGCGGTATGGGGCCTTGTTAGGTAGAGGTGCTCCGGGGATGAGGTCGATTCGGTGCTCAATGCCTCGTAGTGGAGGTAGACCCGGAGGTAGTTCGTCGAGGAAAACATCTTGGAATTCCTGCAATAAAGAAGATAACACTAGAGGAAGAGTGTGAGAGGTGTTAGCTTTTGATGCCTCGTCCTTGCACAATAGGACATAGTGTAGGACACTTGATGGGTTCTCACACACTTCTCTCATCTCACGTTTGGTGGCAAATAGAACTAGGTTTTTCTTGTCGCTCATCATGGAGGCACTCAATTTTGGCTTGTGACGCTCACTCTCTTTTTGGTGGTTCGCTCTCTCACTACTCTCTCCATGATGGGTGGCTTGCTTGTCGGCGAGCACTTGGCTTGGAGACATAGGTCGTAGCACAAACTCCTTCCCTTTCATCTTGAAGCTATATTGGTTTGTGCGCCCGTTGTGGATGACACCTCGGTCAAATTGCCATGGCTGTCCAAGAAGGAGGTGGCACACGGTCATCGGAAGGACATCACACTCCAAAGTGTCTTTGTAAGCGCCGATCTTGAAAGAGACTTGTACCCTATGCTCGACTTGGATGGTGCCGTTGTCGTTTAGCCATTGAACCTTGTAGGGGTGTGGGTGCTTCATCTTGACCAAATGGAGCTTGGAGCATAATTCTTCACTTTCTAAGTTATGGCAACTCCCTCCATCGATGATGACCTTGACGGACCTTCCATTGATGTCGACCTTTGTGTGGAAGATATGGCATCTTTGGTCTTCTTCTTGTTGATGTTGAAGAGTCAAGACCTTGTAGACAACGAGAGCGGGGCTTGAATCTTCATCACAAAAGACGTGATCATCTTCATCTTCGTTGTTCACTTGCGGTGCATGGCCACTTGCTCAAGGGCTTCCATTTTGCCTTCACTCATTGAGTCATATGTTCCGTCGTCGTTGAGGATCATTGTGCGCTTGTTTGTGCACTCGAATGACTTGTGGCCTCGGCCGCCGCATGTGAAGCATTTGAAGGAACTTGTCTTGATGGTCTCATCGTTTGGGATGGATGATGAAGAAGCTTTCGGCTTGAAGTTGCTTGTAGTAGGAGGACGACTTGACCTTGTCGAAGTTTTCTTGTAACTTGACTTGTCGCCGTTGCTTGTAGATGGCTTGGTTGAGGAAGAAGGTGTTGGAGTTGAAGACGCTTGATTGTTGGAGAAGCCATAGGACTTGGATGAGAACTTGGCATACTTGAAGTCATCTTGTACTTGACGTTCCGCTTTTGTAGCTTGATGCACTAGCTCGATGAGGTTCGAGTATGGTTGGAAATCGGTAATCTTCTTGATAGGATGATTGAGTCCATTCAAGAAACGTGCCATAGTTTTCTCATCATCTTCCGTGACATTGGCTCTTATCATGTCAATCTCCATTTCCTTGTAGTACTCTTCAACGCTCTTGGTTCCTTGCTTGAGGAGTTGGAGTTTCTTGAAGAGGTCATGGTTGTAGTAGTTTGGCACAAACCGTGCTCTCATGACATCTTTAATTTGCGCCCAAGTGGTGATTGGCGGTTCACCTTTGGCCTCTCAGCGCTCAATGACTTGTTCCCACCAAATGAGGACGTAGTCTTGGAATTCAAGGGATGCCATCGCTATCTTCTTCTCTTCTTCGTAGTTGTGCAAGCGGAAGATTTTGTCGACCTTCAATGCCCATGATATGTACTCTTCGGGGTCATTGCTTCCGGTGAACTTGGGCATGGTGAACTTTAGCTTGCCATATCGTTGCTCATCATTGTGTTGGGGTCGGGGATGATGATGCCCATGTCGTTGATGATTGACAATCTCATGTTGCGCTTGGCGAGGAGGATTGTCGACCTCATGTTTCTCTTGGTGAGGAGGGTTGTCGACCTCATGTTGCCCTTGTATTGGAGGAGGTCCATTGTCTTCATGATCTCGATGGACTTGATGTTCTTAGCGAGCTTGAGGAGGAACTTCTAGAGCTTGACGAGGGGAGTGACGATGCACACGTGCTTGGAAAATCCTTTCTTGGACTTCATCACGAAGTGCTTATTGATGTTCACGAGCTTGTCGTCCTCGGTTGGCTACGACTTTACTTGACTCGTGAAGGGCACGTTGCGCCTCAAGTGCTTGAGCTTCTCATAGTTGTTGCTCTTGACATTGTGCCTCGACATCTTGTGCATCTTGATGTTGTCGCGCTCGCTCCTCTTGTTCTTGTTGTCGTTGTCGTTGCCGTTCTTGTGCTTGTGTGAATGCGGCTTGGGCTTGACGTTGACGATGCTCTTGAGAATCGGTGTCGTGTAGAGGATTGCGGTTTGCTTGACGGTCTTTACGCGCGGCACGACGAAGAGTGTTCGATGTCGGTGTACTTGAACCGGAGATAGTGTCGTCGGAGTGTCGACTTGAGCGGCTCCGTCTTGAGGAGGACGAAGTTGTAGAAGAGCAGTTGACCATCATGGTTCGGATATCTTCTTTGAGGGAACTCATGGATGTGTCGAAGTAGTCTCTTGTACGTTGCTCGGATTGTCGTAGGTCGGGGGCGAGATTATCGATGCGGTCGCCCAAAGCAAGTTGTTCTTGATGCAAAGCTCGATGTGCGCCAAATAGTTGAGTCTTGGTGATGTAGGAGGTCATGTCGGCGTCTTGCTCGATGAAGAGTGGGTTGGTAGAAGTACTTGGCCTATCCATCATTCCAAACAAAGATATGTGAGTGGGAGAAAGAGAAGAACCAATACCAAATGTACCTTGGCCGATGTTGAAGATGGATCAAGATCATGCAATGTGTAACAAGGAAATAGCACAATTGGTACCAATTCTTGTCGGTTTCTCACACCTACACAAGTAAAAGCTTATGGTGGAGCTTGGTTAGGATGGTGGCACAAAATTTGATGCAATTGTAAGTGAGCTTCAATAATGTTGGAAAAGATACACAAATTTGCAAGTGCAACAAGTAGACCAAGCAAGATAAGGTACACGGAAACACACACGCAAATAGATAAGTGGGGTCGGGCAACCAAGGATGAGCCAAAATGTGGAATCCACACGGATGCTCTTGTTGCACAACACTAGAGAGACGCTACCATGATTGCACAATAGGCGGATACGAACTTGTGCACAACCTACTAAGCAAAAATGCAACGACTTCTATCCCAATTATGCTATATGTATGATGTTTCTATGCTTTGATCCAAGATGATCGAGTATGACAATCTTAATGTAGTATGATGATATGGTTCTTGCTTATAAGCTCTTTGCTTATCTTTCCTTTTTGCTTAAAAGCTTGTTTGGCTCTTTGTTGTTTGAGCTCTTTTCTCATGCAATGCTTCACAAACCAAGATAGCAATTGTGTATGCGATGACAACTTTGTGACAAAAGAGATGATACCAAGATATGCACCACGATGATATGGTATGTATGCTATGGGAAGTATGATCACTAATGTGCACAAGTCACGTTGCCGGCAATACTCAAAGGCTAGTCTCAATGGGTAAGCTACGCAAAAAGTAAGGCTATGGGGTTATCCATGCAAATGCAAGAGTGTATGATGCTATCACGATACCAAGATGAGATTGATACCGAAACAATGTAGCCGATCGTAGTAGTCCGTGGCGAAGATGAGCGGTAGTGATGTCGATGTCGAAACGTACCTAGATAGCCGAAACACAAAAGGACACGGTTACCACAGCTCAAATTCTCCAAGACCAAAACTTGTCAAAATCATCGAAGGTGGATAGTGAACAAGCTAGGGAGGTGGTATGCGGAAGTGGTGGTGGTATAGGAATGTGTATGCGGAAGTGGATGCGGTGGCTGAAAAATTTTCGGTGGAAATTCAGGTTCGTCTGGGTTTTACAGACGTCCGGGAAGTGGCGGTCGTCTGGTCGTTGGACGTTCGGGAGGCTCAGAAATTCGTAGATTCGGTTCTGTTGGCTGGTTTCGGTCGTTCCGTGGGGGACGGACGTCCGGTCGTTCCAGGGGCTCCGGTCGTCCGGTAAACTGACGGTCGTCCGGTGGGTCGGGGTCAACGCGATGTGCGAGATGCGAATTTGGGCGGAATTGTGGGATTTTAGGGCAAAATTCGAGCAATTTCATGGATGGAAAATGGAGAAAATTGGGGAGATGCTAGATCCACTCAAGGCAAAGCAAATCCATGGATCAAATCCAACAAAATTTCATCACACCAACAAATCACAAAAAAAATTGGGGCTATTTTTGGTGTGGAATTTTTGACTTAGGTAAGAACACAACAAAATCAAGCTAGAAAACAAAGAGGGGAGGCTCCGAAATCGTGATCAACGTGGCTCTGATACCAAGATGATGTAGGGTGGAACCCTAGATGGCCGATCTTTCACGAAAGGAGCGGATCTCGTGAAGAACACGAAGAACACGAGGAGAAAACGAGGGGAATCACGAGGGGAAACACAAGAGAATCACTCAAACCAACAAGATTTGATTACACATGCGCTAGATCCAAGAACACAAAGGGATATACACGATCCACGATCAACAAAGGACGATACAATAGGTAACCGGTTCTTCTCCGTGAGGAGGTCTTGATGGGGCCACCCAAGAGGGGGTCTTGAATCCGCTTGGAAGGATCTTCTCTGGTGGAGGCGCGATCTCCGAGGAGAAGGTAACCAAGTGGATGAGCAAAGCTCTCACACAAACATGAGCTAATCCTTTGCTGACCCTAACTAGTAGGTGGGAGAGGTCTATTTATAGTCGTAGTACAAATGGGGGTCGAAGTGAAGGGGTACAAGGGCATCAGCCCGAGGTCGCGGGCACACAGGCAGTAGACGTCCGCTAGGGGCCGGTCGTCCGGTGGCTCAGGAACGGCCGGACGTCCGGTAGTCGTCGGTCTTCCGCTGATTCTGTTCTGTGATGGTGGTGCCGGACGTCCGGTGTCTTCATACTTCCGCTAATTTTGTTCTGTGGGGGCTGTGCCGGACGTCCGGTGTCTTCATACTTCTGCTAATTTTGTTCTGTGGGGGCGGTGCCGGACGTCCGGTGACTTCGGTCGTCCACTCGCTGGAGGGTGTGCCGGTCGTCCGGTCCGGGCCGGACGTCCGCTCGTTGTAGCCTGGGACTTGGGCAGGTTTGGCTTCAGGCGCCGGACGTCCGGTCCAGACCGGTCGTCCGGTGGCTGGAGCTTCTTCGGCAACTTTTCTTCTTGTCCTTCATCGCGTTCATCTTCTCCTTCCGATCCGCCTTGCTCCTTAGCTTCTCCAAGGTACCTGAGTATGCAAAGTGTCTCTGTTTGAGGTAGTAACCATGTCTCATGTTCATTGAAGTGGAGTTGTGAGAGGAGAGATGTCACCTCGGTTTCGAGAGCTCTTGCACGTGCTCGAGTCATGGGTCCACTAGGCACTTGGTGAGACGATGATATGTCCATGGGGATGATCTTGGGATGCTCCGCATCACTCCGGCAGATCTATCTTTGGTGGATTTGCTCGGATCTCGTCGTTGTTCGTCCACGTTCGTGTGTCTTCGGCTTGGATCCTTCCAATCTACGTTATTTTTCATCGGCGGTGTCTGCTGTTCTGGGGTGCTGGTCCTATGGGGCCTTAGCATGATGACTTCCCAACTATTTACTACAACAAGTTGTGCCCGGCTCCGGCAATGGAGGGGCGATGACAGCGGCGCGCCTTCGGCTCGCTTCGGTGCTTGTAGTCGTCGCTAGGTGGTCTACGGATCTGGATGTAATTTTTATTTCTGGTGTTCGTTGTACTGCCATGATTGAAGATGAATAGATTGGAAGTTTTTCCGCAAAAAAAGAAGCTCGCTTTGTATGCTCCTGTGAAAAGCTAGCTAACTGATCGATCTAGCCGCCGGCTAGAGGCAAAATTTCGTGTTTTGACCCTTTTAGCAAATAAAATCGAGATCTGAACCCAGTTCAAATTTGTTGTAGAAATCTGACCCTTTTTCCTACCGCCAGGGGGCTCGGCGGTAGGCTTATATAGCCTACTGCCAGGGGGCTCAGCGGTATGCTTATATAGCCTACCGCCATGGGGCTTGGTGGTAGGAAACTAATCCACGTCAGTAGCGTAAACGGCCGCCGTCCCCCTCCGTCCACCCTACCGCCGCTGGTCCTGGCGGTAGCTTGTCTGA
>NC_057796.1:438621807-438765619 GCF_018294505.1 Triticum aestivum
GCCGCCCCCAAGAACAGAGGAAGTTCTTCTCTCGCCCCCTCTCCCATCTCCTCCACTTCCCTCCTTGGATCTTCTTCGTTTCTTCATCATTTTTGCGGATCCAGATGGCCCCAAAAAGAGAAAAGTAAGCTACTCCGATCCCTCCAATTAGTTTTAGTCAAATAGCTTCCGATTCATCGCATTATTTGATTCAAATCACTCCCTTTTTTGAACTAGATTTAATTTTTTTTGTACCCTAGGATTGATTTAGGTTGATTCTAGATGTTATATTGTGTTAGATATGAACTCTAGTCACTAGTTGGAATGGTAGTGTGAAGATGAACCCTGGTTCATATTTTTTTGAAGAAGTTCTTTTTTTTGATATGATGCATGTTGGAGGAATTTGTTTTCATATGATGATGCATGTTGATATGCTATGATGCAAGTAGTGGATGTAGTTAGAGAAAAAATGGCGAACCCTCAAGATAAACCCTAGTTCATAATTTTTTGTGTTAAATTTTTTTATGATATGATGAATATTGGAGGAATTTGTTTTGATATAGGATGCATGTGGATGTTATATGATGCAAGTAGTGGATTTTGTTGGAGTAAAAATGATGGTATGATGCATGTTGGAGGGGAGGAATTTGTTTTGATATATGATTCATGTGGATGTTACATATGAATGTTGTATGAATAAATATATGAATGTTGTATGAATGAATCAACCATGTTTCATTTTTTATTTATGCTTATGCTTATAATGCTTATGTTTATGAAATTCTATGTAGACGGGCACCTCCTGCGGACAACATTGGCAAATGGTACTCCATGCTTGACTACGCGTTCGACAAGGGTCATCGTGCCCATTTCATAGAGAACGAAGTGGTAAGTTCTACGATCGAAATATTGAACCAAAGTTCCCGGATTGATGAAACTAAGTTACTTGCTTTTGGCGTCCACTTTTTGACAGATGCTCCCGCCACTGCGCATGAGGGGTCACGCGAATGCCGTGAAGATGGAGTACGAGGAGCGCTATGCGCCGTACTTCAGGAGAGCCCGACTGCTTGGTTTCGTCTTGCAGTTCAAGCGTCAGCCGCCAACGCTTGTCCACATAGCTCTCACGGCTTTGATTGACCGGTGGTGACCCGAGACGCATAGTTTCCATCTCCCATGCGGGGAGATGACGTCGAGGATTGGGGGATTATTACGGCCCTACCGATCAAGGGTCATGCACTCACCGGGCGAGTGGAGAGGACCAACTGGCAGTAGAGGGTTACCACCCTCATCGGCGACTGCCCCGAGACTAAGGGCAACCGGACATCCGGTGTATCGCTGCCCTGGCTCCTGAACAACTGGAAGAAATGCCTGGTAAATGCCGATGAGGGTACGGTGGAGCAGTACGCGAGGGCCTACCTGTGGTACCTTCTCACAGAGGTCGTGTTTCCAGACTGCTCCGGGAACTCCGCCCTCTGGTCGTATCTCTTCTTCCTAGCGGACTGGGATGTAGGGTACAGTTGGGGGACCGTCTCTCTCGCCTACCAATACCACTCGGTAAGAGAGTATCTCATTGCTTTTTACGAATGTATGCTCCATGATATTGTGTTATATCTGATCATCAATTGTTGTTTTGTAGCTTGACGAGGCAACCTCGAGGACGGAAGATACTTCTGGTATGGGTGGATTTGTGTGAGCCCTCTCCATTTGGATGTGGGAGCGGCTGCCGGTGGGGCGTCCGGAGTAGTTAAGAAGAGGTCCATGGGATGCGTATGGCGAAGATGGCGACTCTACTCGGTACCCGACCGTAGCTTACGAGTGGGTCATTGTGGGTAAGGGAGTCCTGGACTAAGGGGTCCTCAGGTATCCGGCACGTGTATTATGGGCCGGACTGATGGGCCGTGAAGATAAAGAGTAGAAGGCCTTCCCCCGTGTTCGGATGGGGCTCTCCTTTGCGTGGATGGCAAGATTGGCGTGCGGATGCATACTTTCCTTCTTCTGTAAACTGACTTTGTACAACCATGGGCCCCTCCAGTGTTTATATAAACCGGACGGTTTAGTCCGTAGAGGCTATCAGAATTCATATAGGCTGGACGGCTAGGGTTTAGCCATTACGATATCGAGGTAGATCAACTCTTGTAACCCCAATACTCATCAAAGTCAAAAAAGCAGGAACTAGGGTTTTACCTCCATTAAGAGGACCCGAACCTGGGTAAACATCGTGTCCCCTTGTCTCCTGTTACCTTTGATCATCAGACGCACAGTTCGGGACCCCCTACCCGAGATCGGCCGGTTTTGACACCGACATTGGTGCTTTCATTGAGAGTTCCTCTGTGTCGTCGATGAAAGGATCGATGGATCGCCTTGTCATCAATTACAGCATCACCTCTGGAGGGGCCCTAGCTCCTGGACAGGTCCTCCAGCTTGGCGGCTTCACCATGGGCGCCCGCTTGGCTGTTAAGCCAAAAGCAGCCCCCGCGATCGCCAAACATCACCTCCGCATCAGCCTCGAACACTCCGCAAAGATGGATCCGGCAGATGTCTCGTCCTTGAACGAACTGCTAGATCGCATCGCCGCTCTGGGAGTCGCAACAGACTATGATCAGATCAGGCTTAAACTCGATCAGAGGGAAATCAAACCCCCGTCGATCACCCATCTAGTAGCGGTCGTGGAGGAGCCAGCCGAGAATACTTCTCCCCCTAAGTTAAGGACAAGTTATGTACAGATTTCTGAGCCCTGCGTGCCGGATGATACGCCTCCGTTGTATCTACTTTTCCAAACACTTTTGCCCTTGTTTTGGACACTAACTTGCATGATTTGAATGGAACTAACCCGGACTGACGCTGTTTTCAGCAGACTTTCCATGGTGTTATTTATGTGCAGAAACAAAAGTTCTCGGAATGACCTGAAACTCCACGGAACATCTATTTGGAAAATAAGAAAAATACTGGAAGAAAAATCCACGTCAGGGGGCCCACACCTTGTCCACGAGGGTGGGGGGCGCGCCCCCCTACCTCGTGGGCCCCCTCATGCTCCACCGACCTCAACTCCAACTCCATATATTCACTTTCGGGGAGAAAAAAATCAGAGAGAAGGATTCATCGCGTTTTATGATACGGAGCCGCTGCCAAGCCCTAAAACCTCTCGGGAGGGCTGATCTGGAGTCCGTTCGGGGCTCCGGAGAGGGGGATTCGTCGCCGTCGTCATCATCAACCATCCTCCATCACCAATTTCATGATGCTCACCGCCGTGCGTGAGTAATTCCATCGTAGGCTTGCTGGACGGTGATGGGTTAGATGAGATCTATCATGTAATCGAGTTAGTTTTGTTAGGGTTTGATCCCTAGTATCCACTATGTTCTGAGATTGATGTTGCTATGACTTTGCTATGCTTAATGCTTGTCACTAGGGCCCGAGTGCCATGATTTCAGATCTGAACCTATTATGTTTTCATGAATATATGTGAGTTCTTGATCCTATCTTGCAAGTCTATAGTCACCTACTATGTGTTATGATCCGGTAGCCCCGAAGTGACAATAATCGGGACCACTCCCGGTGATGACCGTAGTTTGAGGAGTTCATGTATTCACTATGTGTTAATGCCTTGTTTCGGTACTCTATTAAAAGGAGGCCTTAATATCCCTTAGTTTCCATTAGGACTCCGCTGCCACAGGAGGGTAGGACAAAAGATGGCATGCAAGTTCTTTTCCATAAGCACGTATGACTATATTCGGAATACATTCCTACATTACATTGATGAATTGGAGCTAGTTCTGTGTCACCCTATGTTATGATTGTTACATGATGAACCGCATCCGGCATAATTCTCCATCACCGATCCAATGCCTACGAGCTTTTCACATATTGCTCTTCGCTTATTTACTTTTCCGTTGCTACTGTTACAATCACTACAAAACACCAAAAATATTACTCTTGCTACCGTTACTTTTGTTACCGTTACCACTACTATCATACTACTTTGCTACTAAACACTTTGCTGTAGATACTAAGTTATCCAGGTGTGGTTGAATTGACAACCCAACTACTAATACTTGAGAATATTCTTTGGCTCCCCTTGTGTCGAATCAATAAATTTGGGTTGAATACTCTACCCTCGAAAATTGTTGCGATCACCTATACTTGTGGGTTATCAAGACTATTTTCTGGCGCCGTTGCCGGGGAGCATAGCTCTATTCTTTGAGTCACTTGGGATTTATATCTGCTGGTCACTATGAAGAACTTGAAAGACGCTAAGACAACAATTTATCCCTCAACTACGAGGGGAGGTAAGGAACTGCAATCTAGCTCTGCACTTGATTCACCTTCTGTTTTGAGTAAGCTTGCGACACCTAAACATGCTTCTGCTATTCGTTCTGATATGTCACATGTTATTGATGATGCCACTTCTGCTATGCATGATACTTATGATGAAACTACTTCCATGCTTGATACTACTGTGCCACTTAGTGAATTTCTTGATGAACAAACTGCTAGGGTTAGAGAGAAAGAAATTATTGAAACTGATTATATAGATGAAGGTGATGATGAAGACTCGCCTGTTATTCCTGAGGGTTATGTTTTTGAAAAAGAAGAAGCTTTAGCTATTTTAGCTTGCAAAGATAGATATGAACTCAAGAGGTTATTAGCTAAATGGAAGCAGCAATCTCTTAGTGCTAGAATGAAACCTGACCCTGCTTTTGCTACTTCACCTATCTGTGTTACTGATAAGGATTATGAATTCTCTGTTGATCCTGATATAATTACTTTGGTTGAATCTGATACTTTTCATGGCTATGAGTCTGAAACTGTTGTGGCACATCTTACTAAATTAAATGATAGCCACCCTGTTCGCTAATGATGAGAGAACACGCTACCTTTATATCCTTAAAATATTTCCGTTCTCATTAAAGGGTGATGCTAAGATATGGTTTAATTCTCTTGATCCTGGTTGTGTGCGTAGTCCCCAGGATATGACTTATTACTTCTCTGCTAAATATTTCCCTGCTCATAAGAAACAAGCTGCTTTGAGGGAAATATACAATTTTGTACAAATTGAAGAAGAGAGTCTCCCACAAGCTTGGGGGAGGCTTCTCCAATTACTTAATGCTTTTCCTGATCATCCTCTCAAGAAAAATGAAATACTTGATATCTTTTATAATGGACTAACCGATGCTTCCAGAGATTACCTGGATAGTTGTGCTGGTTCTGTTTTCAGGGAAAGAACACCGGATGAAGCTGAAATTCTATTGAATAATATGTTGACAAATGAAAATAATTGGACACTTCCTGAGCCAGCTCCTAAGCCAATTCCTGAAACTATTCCTAAACCAACTCCGAAGAAGAGAGGTGTTCTATTTCTCAGTCCTGAAGATATGCAGGAGGCAAAGAAATCTATGAAAGAAAAGGGTATTAAAGTTGAAGATGTTAAGAATTTACCTCCTATTGAAGAAATACATGGTCTTAATCTACCGCCTGTTGAAGAAACATATGATCTTAATCCTCCACCTATTGAAGAACCTCATGGTCTTGATAACCCGACACAGGTAGTAAAGGTAAATTCTCTCTATAGATTAGATGAAGGTGATATTCCTCACTATAAGTCTGCTAGACAATGCTTAGAAGAGTTTGATAATTTTACTGTCAAACAAGAAAACTTCAATGCTTATTTTGGTAGATAATTGAAATACAATTCCGATACGCTTGAATACTTGGGTGATTATATGTCTAGAGTTAAAGGTAAACTTAAACTCATTACTAAACATGCTTCTATGGTTACCACTCAAGTAGAACAAGTACTTAAAGCTCAAAATGATTTGCTCAATGAATTGAATAGTAAGAATAATGATTATGCTATTAGAGTGGCTACTAGAACTGGTAAAATGACTCAGGAACCTTTGTATCCTGAAGGCCACCCTAAGAGAATTGAACAAGATTCTCAGAGAAATAATATTGATGCACCTAGTCCTTCTAAAAAGAAGAAAAAGAAAAATGATAGGACTTTGCATGCTTCTAGTGAACCTGTTGCTGAACCACCTGAGAATCCAAATGATATTTCTATTTCTGATGCTGAAACACAATCTGGTAATGAACATGAACCTAATGAAAATGCTAATGATGATGTTCATGATGATGCTCAACCTAGTAATGATAATGATGTAGAAATTGAACCTGCTGTTGATCTTGATAACCCACAATCAAAGAATCAACGTTATGATAAGAGAGACTTTGTTGCTAGGAAACATGGTAAAGAAAGGGAGCCATGGGTTCAGAAACCCATGCCTTTTCCTCCCAAACCATCCAAGAAAAAGGGTGATGAGGATTTTGAGCGCTTTGCTGCAATGATTAGACCTATCTTTTGCGTATGTGATTAACTGATATGCTCAAAATGAATCCTTATGCTAAGTATATGAAAGAAATTGTCACTAATAAAAGAAAGATACCGGAAGCTGAAATTTCCACCATGCTTACTAATTATACTTTTAAGGGTGGAATACCTAAGAAACTTGGAGATCCAGGAGTACCAACTATACCATGCTCCATTAAAAGAAACTAAGTTAAAACTGCTTTATGTGATCTTGGAGCCGGTGTTAGTGTTATGCCTCTCTCTTTATATCGTAGACTTGATTTGAATAAGTTGACACCTACTGAAATATCTTTGCAAATGGCTGATAAATCAACTGCTATACCTGTCGGTATTTGTGAGGATGTGCCTGTTATGGTTGCAAACGTTACTATTTTAACGGACTTTGTTATTCTTGATATTCGCGAGGACGATAGTATGTCTATTATTCTTGGAAGACCTTTTTTGAATACTGCAGGGGCTGTTATTGATTGCAACAAAGGCAATGTCACTCTTCTTGTTAATGGTAATGAGCATACGGTACACTTTCCGAGGAAACAACCTCAAGTTCATAGTATCAACTCTATTGGAAAAATTCCATCGATTATTTTTGGAGGTTTTGAATTTCCTCTTCCTACTGTCAAGAAGAAATATGATATTCTTATTATTGGGGATGTGCATATCCCCGTTGAGGTAACATAGTGTTATTCGAAATTTCTCCGGTTTGTTAACAAGACTTGATCAACCTTGTTAATGGATTCCTTTTGATGAGCATGAGATGGATGAAACTAGAAGGCACAACCTTCTGTACCCTCTCTCTATTTTTTGTTATTTAGTTGAAATAAAGTAAAAATAGTATTTTTCCTGTCTGTTTTCTGATTTATCGGTGCAATATAAAAATACCCCGGAAATAAAAGTTCTCCAAACGTCCTGAAATTGGAATATAATTTTTTCTGGAATATTTGAGAATATCTGGCACTGAGAACACAGCAGGAGGGGCAAGCACCTGTCCACGAGGGTGGAGGGCGCGCCCTACCCCCTTGGGCGCGCCCCTGCCTCATGGGCCCACGATGGCCCCCCTCCACTTATTCCCGCACCCACACACTCCTTCTTCCTCCCACAAACACCAATATCCAACTCAAGCACGAGTTCTAGCTCATTTTGCTGTGATTTTCGATCTCCTTGCTCAAAGCACCTCTCACAAAACTGCTTGGGGGGATTGTTCCTTGGTACGTGACTCCTCCATTGGTCCAATTAGTTTTTATTCTAGTGCTCTATTCATTGCAAATTTGTGCTGCCTAGGTGACCATGTTCTTGAGCTTGCATGTCAAATTTATATGGTTCCAAGTAGTTCTAATGCTTGATATAGGCTCTAGTCACTTGTAGGAGTAGTTGCTATCAATTTTGTTGAGCTTGGTTCACTTTTATTTGAAGTTACTAAAAATTTCAGAAAATTTCAGAAAATAATGAAGAGATTTTTGAGGGGCTCATCGAGCCGAAGCTCGAAGGAAAAGCAGAATGAAGAAGCACAGAGGCCCAAATATAATTTGCCTCGCACTACGGAGGTTCGGCCGTGTGAATGGCCTTCCGATGATTTCTTGAGAGAAGCCGGGATTTATGAAGATTTCTAATCATTGGCTGAGAATGCAGGCCTCACCGACTTCCTCTGCGACCAACGTCATCAGTATCTCTTACTCACCAATACTTTTGTGCAAAACTTCTACTATTTTCCTAAAGAAACACCTCCTTCAGTAGAGTTTCATTTATATGATGTTGTTAAGAAGATGCCACTAGATGAATGTTGCAAGGTTTGCAAAATACCTTTTGAGGGTAGTTTAGATGAACCACATTGTAAAGATGTGGATGGGTTTATTGACACTATTACTGTGTGGGAAACCAGGAAGGTTTCCGATGCAAGAATCAATAGCATACATTTTCCTGTTTTACGCTACTTTGCCATATTTGCTAGTCGTTGCTTGATTGGTCGCGCAAACTGTGGAAACCTTAGTGTTCCTGATATTATCATTTTGTTCCATGGTTTATTTTCCGATAACACTGTTAGTATTGGTGGTATTATTGCTAAATGGTTAAGTTTGAACCGTACAAAGGGTCTCATCTTTGGAGGTATTTATGCTTCACGCCTTGCTGCATATTATAACATACCTATTAGGCATTATGAAAAAGAAGAAAAAATTCTGCCCACTGCTTATTTAGATTATAAGAGTATGGTAGCGCATGATTTCATTGTTAAGAACAAGGAAGGGGAGCTTAAATACAAATTGTTCTTTGATAAGCATCACCCTGAGACTATTATCTTGCCTGCTCCTTCCTTGTTTAATTTATCTGCAGGCCCGTATCTCGTTCCGTGGGCGGCCATTTACGCTTACCGGAACCCTACACCAGCCCCGGAGTCGGAACCACAATTTGAGCCTCCACGACAGTCTGATTACTTTTGGGATCCGGAGATGACTGCCAGCCAGTGGCAATCAGAGTCTTCTTCATCTCAGTACGACCCCAGCTACAACTATGGATATCCGTCAGGCCATCCGTGGCAATAAACCAACTTAGGCCAAAAGCCTAAGCTTGGGGGGGGTACGCATTTCCCACCGACATTACATTTATGTTCACACACACTCATTGCTAGATGTCGGTGCTCATACTCTTTCACTGTACTATCCATGCTAGTTTATTTCCTTTTTCTTGCTTTCTTCTTGTGTGTTTGATAAACCTTAAGAAAAACAAAAAAAATAGTTGTAACTTTTAGTTAGTTTACTTTTGTTGCTGTAGTAGTAACAATTAAAAAGAAAACCCAAAAATATTTTCGGTTCTTCTTTTGCTTATTGGGAGCTTTCCCGTGTAGATAGTTTTATTTCTTTTCTTTTCTTTGGGAGTTGATAGGAGAAGACCATAATTAAATTGTTGTAGTGGATCTTATATGCATTATTGTTGATTTAACCAAGAGCCCATATTGCCTTGTCTTCTCCTGTTTATTGAATACTCGCAGATTCCAGCTTAGTCCAATGCACGTGCACTCTTATTATTATTCACATCGTTCGGTTGTGCAAGTGAAAGGCAATTATGACGATATATGATGGACTGATTGAGATGAGAAAAGCTGGTATGAACTCGACCTCTCTTGTTTTTGTAAATATGATTAGTTCCTCGTTCCTGATTCAGCCTATTATGAATAAACATGTTTGCAATGACAATTAGAGATCATAGTTGCTCGTGCCATGCTTGATTAGCTATGAGTTATAATGGTTTACCTTGCGTGCCAACATGCTATTAAAATGGTTGTGATGTGGTATAGTGGGGTGGTATCCTCCTTTGAATGGTTTAAGTGACTCAACTTGGCACATGTTCACACATGTAGTTGAAACAAATCAACATAGCCTTCACGATATTTATGTTCATGGTGGATTATATCCTACTCATGCTTGTACTCAATGTTTATTAATTTTAATGCATGTTCATGATTGTTGTCGCTCTCTAGTTGGTCGCTTCCCAGTCTTTTGCTAGCCTTCACTTGTACTAAGAGGGAATACTGCTTGTGCATCCAATCACTTAAACCCCAAAGTTATTCCATATGAGTCCACTATACCTTCCTATATGCGGTATCTACCTGCCGTTCCAAGTAAATTTGTATGTGCCAAACTCTAAACCTTCAAATGAAATTCTGTTTTGTATGCTCGAATAGCTCATGTATCAACTAGGGCTGCCCTTATCTTCCATGCTAGGCGGGTTATTCTCAAGAGGAGTGGACTCCGCTCCTGACTCACGAGAAAATGGCTGGTCACCGGGATGCCCAGTCCCATGCTTTATGCAAACTAAATCAAAATAATTGCAAACAAAACTCCCCTGGGACTGTTGCTTGTTGGAGGCACTCGTTGTTTCGAGCAAGCCATGGATTGATGCTTGTTGGTGGAGGGGGAGTATAAACTTTACCATTCTGTTTGGGAACTGCCTATAATGTGTGTAGCATGGAAGATATCGCCATCTCTTGGTTGTTATGTTGACAATGAAAGTATGCCGCTCAAAATAATATTTATCTCTATTTCAAAACCGAGCTCTGGCACCTCTACAAATCCCTGCTTCCCTCTGCGAAGGGCCTATCTATTTACTTTTATGTTGAGTCATCACCCTCTTATTAAAAAGCACTAGCTGGAGAGCGCAGCTGTCATTTGCATCCAGTACTATTAATTTATATTGGGTATGACTATGACTGGATCTCTTTTACCATGAATTACAATGTTTAGTCAGTCCTTAATCTTTAAAGGTGCTTTGCATTTATGTTTTGCGGTCTCAGAAAGGGCTAGAGAGATACCATCTTATTATATCATATCATGGTTGTTTTGAGAAAGTGTTGTCATCCGAGATTTATTATTATGGCTCGCTAGTTGATTATGCTATTGATATGATCAAACATGAGACTTAAGAGTTATTGTGAATGTGGTTAGTTATAATCTTTGCTGAAAACTTGAATGCTGGCTTTACATATTTACAACAACAAGAGCAAACAAAGTTTGTAAAAATTTTCTTTATCACTTTCAGTTTATCAACTGAATTGCTTGAGGACAAGCAAAGGTTTAAGCTTGGGGGAGTTGATACGTCTCCGTCGTATCTACTTCTCCAAACATTTTTGCCCTTGTTTTGGGCTCTAACTTGCATGATTTGAATGGAACTAACCCGGACTGACGCTGTTTTCAGCAGACTTTCCATGGTGTTATTTATGTGCAGAAACAAAAGTTCTCGGAATGACCTGAAACTCCACGGAACATCTATTTGGAAAATAAGAAAAATACTGGAAGAAAAATCCACGTCAGGGGGCCCACACCCTGTCCACGAGGGTGGGGGCGCGCCCCCCTACCTCGTGGGCCCGTTGACGCTCCACCGACCTCAACTCCAACTCCATATATTCACTTTCGGGGAGAAAAAAATCAGAGAGAAGGATTCATCGCGTTTTATGATACGGAGCCGCCGCCAAGCCCTAAAACCTCTCGGGAGGGCCGATCTGGAGTCCGTTCGGGGCTCCGGAGAGGGGGATTCGTCGCCGTCGTCATCATCAACCATCCTCCATCACCAATTTCATGATGCTCACCGACGTGCGTGAGTAATTCCATCGTAGGCTTGCTGGACGGTGATGGGTTGGATGAGATCTATCATGTAATTGAGTTAGTTTTGTTAGGGTTTGATCCCTAGTATCCACTATGTTCTGAGATTGATGTTGCTATGACTTTGCTATGCTTAATGCTTGTCACTAGGGCCCGAGTGCCATGATTTTAGATCTGAACCTATTATGTTTTCATGAATATATGTGAGTTCTTGATCCTATCTTGCAAGTCTATAGTCACCTACTATGTGTTATGATCCGGCAACCCCGAAGTGACAATAATCGGGACCACTCCCGGTGATGACCGTAGTTTGAGGAGTTCATGTATTCACTATGTGTTAATGCTTTGTTCCGGTACTCTATTAAAAGGAGGCCTTAATATCCCTTAGTTTCCATTAGGACCCCGCTGCCACGGGAGGGTAGGACAAAAGATGTCATGCAAGTTCTTTTCCATAAGCACGTATGGCTATATTCGGAATACATGCCTACATTACATTGATGAATTGGAGCTAGTTCTGTGTCACCCTATGTTATGATTGTTACATGATGAACCGCATCCGGCATAATTCTCCATCACCGATCCAATGCCTACGAGCTTTTCACATATTGTTCTTCGCTTATTTACTTTTCCGTTGCAACTGTTACAATCACTACAAAACACCAAAAATATTACTTTTTCTACCGTTACTTTTGTTACCGTTACCACTACTATCATACTACTTTGCTACTAAACACTTTGCTGCAGATACTAAGTTATCCAGGTGTGGTTGAATTGACAACTCAACTGCTAATACTTGAGAATATTCTTTGGCTCCCCTTGTGTCGAATCAATAAATTTGGGTTGAATACTCTACCCTCGAAAACTGTTGCGATCCCCTATACTTGTGGGTTATCACCGGATACCCGTCCACGGGAAGAGACCGCATGTCCTCTGATACGTCCATTTTGCATCATGTTTTCTTACTGTTATTTACAATGTTTTTATCCATAATAATGCTTTTTGGGGTAATTCTAATGCCTTTTCTCTCATAATTTGCAAGGTACACACCAGGGGGGAGAATCCTGGCAGCTGGAAATCTGGACCTGAAAAAGCTACATCAAGCCACCTATTCTGCACATCTCCAAATGAGCTGAAACTCCACGAGGATTTTTTATGGAATATTTAAGAAATACTGGAGCCAATAAACACCAGAGTGGGGCCACCAAGTGGGCTCAACCCACCTGGGCGCGCTAGGCCCCCCCTGGCGCGCCCTGCTGGGTTGTGGCCTCCTCGGCCCACCTCCGGTGCCCATCTTCTGGTATATAAGTGTTTTTCACCTAGAAAAAATAGGAAGAGGACTTTCGGGACAGAGCGCCGCCGTCTCGAGGTGGAACTTGGGCAGGAGCACTTTTGCCCTCCGGCAGAGCGATTCTGTCGGGGGAACTTCCCTCCCGGAGGGGGAAATCATCGTCATAGTCATCACCAACAACTCTCCCATCTTGGGGAGGGCAATCTCCATCAACATCTGCACCAACACCATCTCATCTCAAACCCTAGTTCATCCCTTGTATTCAATCTTGTTACCGGAACTATAGATTGTTGCTAGGGGGTGACTAGTAGTGTTGATTACATCTTATAGTTGATTACTATATGGTTTATTTGGTGGAAGATTATATGTTCAGATCCATTATGCATATTAATACCCCTCTGATCATGAGCATGTTTGTTGTTTGTGAGTAGTTACTTTCGTTCTTGAGGTCATGGGATAAATCATGTTGCAAGTAATCATGTGAATTTTATATGTGTTCGATATTTTGATGGTATGTATGTTGTGATTCCCTTAGTGGTGTCATGTGAACATCAACTACATGACACTTCACCATATTTGGGCCTAAGGGAATGCATTGTGGAGTAGTAAATAGATTGTGGGTTGCGAGAGTGACAGAAACTTAAACCCCAGTTTATGCACTATTCCGTAAGGGACCGATTGGATCCTAGAGTTTAATGCTATGGTTAGACTTTATTCTTAATACTTTTATCGTAGTTGCGGACTCTTGCGGGAGGGTTAATCATAAGTAGGAGGTTTGTTCAAGTAAGAACAGCACCTAAGCACCGATCCACCCACATATCAAACTATCAAAGTAGCGAACACAAATCAAACCAACATGATGAAAGTGACTAGATGAAATTCCCGTGTACCCTCAAGAACGCTTTGCCTATCATAAGAGACCGTTTTGGCCTGTCCTTTGCCTCAAAAGGATTGGGCTACCTTGCTGCATACTTGTTACTATTATCGTTACTTGCTCGTTACAAATTATCTTACTATCAAACTACTCGCTACTTACAATTTCAGCACTTGCAGACATTACCTTACTGAAAACTACTTGCCATTTCCTTCTGCTCCTCGTTGGTTCGACACTCTTACTTATCGAAAAGAGCTACAATTGATCCCCTATACTTGTGGGTCATCAAGGCTATTTTCTGGCGCCGTTGCCGGGGAGTGAAGCGCTTTTGGTAAGTGGAATTCGGTAAGGAAACATTTATATAGTGTGCTGAAATTTATTGTCACTTGTTACTATGGAAAACAATCCTTTGAGGGGTTTGTTCGAGGTATCTTCACCCCATCCGGAACCACAATTAGCTACCCGTCAACTTACTGCACCTACTGAAAATATTGAATATGAAATTCCTTTGGGTATGATAGAACAACTGCTAGCTAATCCTTATGCAGGAGATGGAACCGAACATCCTGACATGCATTTGATACATGTAGAACAAATTTGTGGATTGTTTAAGCTTGTAGGTTTACCCAGGAATGAAGTTATGAAAAAGGTTTACCATTTATCTTTGAAGTGAAAAGCATTGGCATGGTATAGGCTATTGGATGATATTTGATCATGGAATTGGAATCGTTTAAAATTGGAGTTTCACCAAAAACATTATCCTATGCATCTAGTTCATCGTGATCAAAATTATATATATAATTTTTGGCCTCGTGAAGGAGAAAGTATCGCTCTAGCTTGGGGGAGGCTTAAGTCAATGTTATATTCATGCCCCAATCATGAGCTCTCAAGAGAAATTATTATTCAGAATTTTTATGCTTGACTTTCTCATAATGACCAAACCATGCTGGATACTTCTTGTGCTGGTTCTTTTATGAAGAATACTATTGAATTCCGGTGGGATCTTTTGGAAAGAATTAAACGCAAGTCTAAAGATTGGGAACTCGACGAAGGTAACGAGTCAGGTATAAAGCTTAAGTATGATTGTGTTAAATCTTTTATGGATACCGATGCTTTTCAAAAGTTTAGCGCTAAATATGGACTTGACTCTGAGATAGTGGCCTCCTTTTGTGAATCATTTGCTACTCATATTGAACTCCCTAAAGAGAAGTGGCTTAAATATCACCCACCTATTAAAGATGAAATTAAAGAACTTGTACCAGTTAAAGAAGAAACTATACTTTATAATGTTGATCCAATTGTCCCTTCTGCTTATATTGAGAAACCACCTTTTCCTGTTAGGATAAAGGAACATGCTAAAGTTTCAACTGTGGTTAAAAAAAGCTCTGTTAGAATACCTAAACCAGATGAACAAATTAGAGTTGAACCTAATATTGCTATGGTTAAAGATCTCTTAGAAGAAGATGTGGATGGGCATGTTATCTACTTCTGTGCAGAAGCTGCTAGAATTGCCAAACCCGAAAAAAGGGATAAAAATAGACCAGTTGTTGGCCTGCCTGTCATTTCAGTAAAATTAGGAGATCATTGTTATCATGGTTTATGTGACATGGGTGCTAGTGTGAGTGCTATTCCTTACAAGTTATATCAAGAAATTAGGGAAGACATAGCACCTACAGAGTTAGAAGACATAGATGCTACTATTAAACTTGCTAATAGAGACACCATATCACCTTGTGGGATTATTAGAAATGTTGAAGTCTTGTGTGGGAAAATAAAATATCCTACTGATTTTCTTGTTCTTGGTACCCCGCAAGATGACTTCTGTCCCATTATCTTTGGTAGACCTTTCTTGAACACAGTTAATGCTAGGATAGACTGCCAGAAACAAACTATGGGTGTTAGCTTTGGTGATGAGTCTCATGAGTTTAATTTTTCCAAGTTTAGTAGAAACCATCATGAAAAAGAATTGCCTAGTAAGGATGAATTAATTGGTCTTGCTTCTATTGTTGTGCCACCTACTGATCCTTTAGAGAAATACTTGCTAGACCATGAAAATGATTTACATATGCATGAAAGAAATGAAATAGATAATATTTTCTTTGAGCAACGTCCTCTTCTTAAACACAATTTGCCTATTGAAACTCTAGGAGGTCCTCCTCCACCTAAAGGTGATCCTATGTTTGAATTAAAACAATTGCCAGACACTTTGAAATATGTTTATCTAGATGAAAAGAAAATATATCATGTTATTATTAGTGTTAACCTTTCAGAACATGAAGAAGAAAGATTATTGAAAGTTCTAAGGAAGCATCGAGCTGCTATTGGATATACTCTTGATGATTTAAAGGGAATTAGTCCCACTCTATGTCAGCACAAAATTAATATGGAACCTGATGCTAAACCAGTTGTTGATCACCAACGTCGGTTAAATCCGAAGATGAAAGAGGTGGTAAGAATGGAAATATTAAAACTTCTGGAAGCAGGTATAATCTATCCTATAGCTGATAGTAGATGGGTAAGCCCTGTTCATTGTGTCCCTAAGAAAGGAGGTATTATTGTTGTTCCCAATAATAAGAATGAACTTATTCCACAAAGAATTGTTACAGGCTATAGAATGGTAATTGATTTCAGAAAATTAAATAAAGCTACTAGAAAAGATCATTACCCTTTGCCTTTTATTGATCAAATGCTAGAAAGATTACCTAAGCACACACACTTTTGCTTCCTTGATGGATATTCTGGCTTTTCACAAATACCTGTTTCTCAACCTGATCAAGAAAAGACCACTTTTACTTGTCCTTTTGGAACCTATGCTTATAGACGTATGCCTTTTGGTTTATGTAATGCACCTGCTACCTTTCAAAGATGCATGATGGCTACATTCTCTGACTTTTGTGAAAAGATTGTTGACGTTTTCATGGATGACTTCTCTGTCTATGGGAAGTCTTTTGATGATTGTTTTAGCAATCTTGATCGAGTTTTGCAGAGACGTGAACAAACAAATCTTGTCTTGAATTGGGAGAAGTGCCACTTTATGGTCAATGAAGGCATTGTCTTGGGTCATAAAATTTCTGAAAGAGGTATTGAAGTGGACCAAGCTAAGGTTGATGCAATTGAGAAAATGCCATGTCGTAAGGACAAAAAAGGTATTCGTAGTTTCCTAGGTCATGCTGGTTTCTATAGGAGATTTATCAAAGAATTTTCTAAAATTTCTAGGCCTCTTACTAATCTTTTGCAAAAGGATATTCCTTTTGTCTTTGATGATGATTGTCTTGAAGCATTTGAAATACTCAAGAAAGCTTTAATTTCTGCACCTATTGTTCAACCACGTGATTGGAACTTGCCTTTTGAAATTATGTGTGATGCTAGTGATTATGTTGTTGGTGATGTTCTAGGACAAAGAGTTGATAAAAAATTGAAGATCATTCATTATGCTAGTAAAACTCTAGACAGTGCTCAAACAAATTATGCTACTACTGAAAAAGAATTCTTACCAGTGGTGTTTTCTTGTGATAAATTTAGACCTTATATTGTTGATTCCAAAGTAACTGTTCACACAGACCATGCTGCTATTAAATATCTTATGGAATAGAAAGATGCTAAACCTAGACTTATTCGTTGGGTTCTCTTGTTACAAGAATTTGATTTGAATATTATTGATAGAAAGGGAGCTGAGAACCCCGTAGCTGATAACTTGTCTAGGCTTGAAAATGTGCTTGATGACCCACTTCCTCTTGATGATAGTTTTCCTGATGAGCAGTTAGCTGCAATAAATGTTGCTAATAGTACTCCTTGGTATGCTGACTATGCTAATTACATTGTTGCTAAATATTTACCACCTAGCTTTACATATCAACAAAAGAAAAAATTCTTCTATGATTTAAGACATTACTTTTGGGATGAACCACATCTTTATAAGGAAGGAGTAGATGGTATTATTAGACGTTGTGTACCTGAGCATGAACAGGGACAAATCCTATGGAAATGTCACTCCGAACCATATGGAGGGCATCATGCTGGAGATAGAACTGCTAATAAGGTATTGCAATCTTGATTTTTATTGGCCTACTATCTTCAAGGACGCTCGTAAGTATGTATCATCTTGTGACGAATGCCAAAGAATAGGTAATATTGGTAAGCATCAAGAAATGCCTATGAATTATTCACTTGCTGTTGAACCATTTGATGTTTGGGGATTTCATTACATGGGACCTTTTCCTTCCTCTAATGGGTATACACATATTTTGGTTGCTGTTGATTATGTTACTAAATGGGTAGAAGCTATTCCAACTAGTAGTGCTGATCACAACACCTCTATTAAAATGCTCAAGGAAGTATTTTCCCAAGGTTTGGAGTCCCTAGATATTTAATGACTAATGGTGGTTCACACTTTATTCATGGTGATTTCCGTAAGATGCTTGCTAAGTATGATGTTAACCACAGAATTGCATCACCCTATCATCCTCAGTCTAGTGGCCAAGTTGAACTTAGCAATAGAGAAATAAAATTAATTTTGCAAAAGACTGTTAATAAGTCTAGGAAGAATTGGTATAAGAAATTAGATGATGCACTTTGGGCTTATAGAACAGCATATAAAAATCCTATGGGTATGTCTCCTTATAAAATGGTTTATGGAAAAGCTTGTCATTTGCCTCTTGAGTTAGAACATAAAGCATATTGGGCAGTTAAAGAACTCAACTATGATTTCAAAGTTGCTGGTGAAAAGAGGTTATTTTATATAAGCTCATTAGATGAATGGAGAACCCAAGCTTATGAAAATGCAAAGTTATTCAAAGAAAAAGTTAAAAGGTGGCATGACAAAAGAATTCAAAAACATGAGTTTAAAGTCGGAGAGTATGTTCTTTTGTACAACTCTCGTTTCAGATTCTTTGCAGGCAAACTCCTCTCAAAATGGGAAGGCCCCTATGTCATCGAGGAGGTTTACTGGTCTGGAGCCATCAAAATAAATAATTCCGAAGGTACTAACCCGAAGGTTGTCAACGGGCAACGAATAAAGCATTATATTTCAGGTACGCCTATTAATGTTGAAAGTAATATTATCCAAACTTTGACACCGGAAGAACACATAAAAGAGTCCTTCCGGAACACTCCAGAATCGTCAAAATAAGGAGGTGCATGATACAGTAAGTAAACGGACTCCGAAAAATCTGCAAAAATATTTCTTATCAGTTTTGGAATATTTTAAAATTTTGGAAATAAAGAAACTTCTAGGAAGCGTCCCCTGGTGGGCACAAGACACCAGGGCGTGCCAGGCTTGCCTGGCGCGCCCAGGTGGGTTGTGCCCACCTGGGACACCTCCCGTACTCCTTTTTCTTCCATATGCTTGTCCTCCAAGATAAAAAAAACTGTATATACTTCCCGAACATGTTAACCACCGTATCGTGGAGAAAATCCCCTATTCTCTTTTCTTGCTGTTTTCTGGTCAGATTTGTCAAGCTATGCATCATGTCTTCTTGCTCCTACAACCACATGGAAGAAGATGCTTGGCTAATGAAGATCGAGACGAAAAGGGAGGAGCCCACGGTCGCTATCAAGGGAGACAAGGGCAAGGAAACTACCATAGATCCATCCCCGATGGCAACACCAGCACTGTTGGCCGAGGAGAGGAAGATATCCTAAAACCCTATCTTACTCACCTTACTCCTGCTGAGATTGAAGCTTTTCGTGTCTTTGAAATAGTTCGCATACAAAATAAGTATCTCACTCGCGAAAAGATTTTGCATCAAGAGCATATCACCTATCTCCGGAGCGTCATCCGTCGGCTGCAGGATCTCTTGACCCTTAAGGACAAGATCGCTTCATCACCAACATCACCTTCTTCACCACCAAATGAGAACTGAGTATCGGGTATGGGCACTCCCCTTGCCTTCCACCAAGCTTGGGGGAGGTGCCCCCGTATCGTATCACTCCACTATCTTCTTGCTTTTACTTATCTTTGTTCGACCTTTTTGTTTCAGATGAAATAAAGTTTAGTTCGATCGTTTCCTGTTTGAAAGTTTGCTTAGTGATCTACCATTGTAGTCGTATGCAAGTTATATAATAAAGTTAGTTGGAGTTTTTGCTTTCTTTACTTTCATGTTGCAAATAAAGAAAAGAAATAAGAAAGAAAGAAAAAGAGAAAGGACAATAAATCAATAAGATTCATATACTAATCCTATGGTAGGTGATAGCACCACATAAGGAAAAGTATAAGTAAGAAAAATTTATTAGAGATTGACAAATATAGCATTAGTCAGTGATGCAACTCATGAAAGAATTAATAAGGGAAGGGAAGATTCACATATAAATATACTATCCTAAAATCTTTTGTGATTGTGAGCCCTAATCAAAATATTATATGCCAGAATTGTTGACGTTGGACAAGGAAGACAACATAATGGTTTATGCATGTTTATATTCACATAGAAGTCATATTGTCATACATCCTTTAACATGTGATGCTTGCCCCCTATCTTTGCTAGCCAAAAATTCCGCACTAAGTAGAGATACTACTTGTGCATCCAAAAACCCTTAAACCCAAATCTTTTTCAAGTGTCCACCATACCTACCTAGGGATTGAACAAGATCCCTCAAGTAAGTTGTCATCGGTGCAAAAAGGCAATAAAAATTGCTTCTAAATATGTGAGATCTTTTAGTGTAAGAGAAAATTGAGCATTGCACAAACTTGGATGACAAAGAATAAAAGCGACAGACTGCATAATAAAGGTTGTCATCTTAAGGGGCAATGTAACGTGACGTTCTTTTGCACTAAGGGGTTGAGCATGCAAACAAATAAGCTCATGGCAACCTCTGCTTCCCTCTGCGAAGGGCCTATCTTTTACTTTTATGCAAAGAGTCAAAGTTTTCCTTCTATTCCTTTTATTTTTCTCTTTTGGCAAGCATCATGTGGTGAGGAAAGATCTAGGCACATATGTCCAGTTGAATATAGATAGCATGAGTTATTATTGTTGACATCACCCTTGAGGTGAGTATGTTGGGAGGCGAAACTATAAACCCCTATCTTTCTATGTGTCCGGTTGAAACGTTTTGCTCATGGGTATGAGGTGAGTGTTAGCAATCACAGAAGACTATGTGATGGTTGAGTATGTGGACTTGCTTAAAAGGCTCCGACACGTGACCCTTCATGAAAAGATGATGAATTGTAGTTGCAAAGTTGACTGAGAACATAGTTTGTTGGTTTCTAATAGAGTTTTTGCTTCATACTTCGATTGTGTGATGAACTGTTACTTATTCATAGGGAGTATATGATGCAAGCTCTATGACAAAAGTCCTATGTTTAATTTTTTTGTTGTTATAATAATTAACATGATGCTTCTATGTCCGTATTTTTGTTTTTATCGACACCTCTCTCTCAAAGCATGTGGACATGTTTTTCGATTTCGGTTTTCGCTTGAGGACAAGCGAGGTCTAAGCTTGGGGGAGTTGATATGTCCATTTTGCATCATGTTTTCTTACTGTTATTTACAATGTTTTTATCCATAATAATGCTTTTTGGAGTAATTATAATGCCTTTTCTCTCATAATTTGCAAGGTACACCCCAAGGGGGAGAATCCTGGTAGCTGGAAATCTGGACCTGAAAAAGCTACGTCAGGCCACCTATTCTGCACATCTCCAAATGAGCTGAAACTCCACGAGGATTTTTTATGGAATATTTAAGAAATACTGGAGCCAATAAACACCAGAGGGGGGCCACCAGGTGGGCACAACCCACCTGGGCACGCCAGGCCCCCCTGGCGCGCCCTGGTGGGTCGTGGCCTCCTCGGCCCACCTCCGGTGCCCATCTTCTGGTATATAAGTGTTTTTGACCTAGAAAAAATAGGAAGAGGACTTTCGGGACGGAGTGCCGCCGTCTCGAGGCGGAACTTGGGCAGGAGCACTTTTGCCCTCCGGTGGAGCGATTCTGCCGGGGGAACTTCCCTCCCGGAGGGGGAAACCATCGTCATAGTCATCACCAACAACTCTCCCATCTTGGGGAGGGCAATCTCCATTAACATCTTCACTAGCACCATCTCATATCAAACCCTAGTTCATCCCTTGTATTCAATCTTGTTACCAGAACTATAGATTGTTGCTAGGGGGTGACTAGTAGTGTTGATTACATCTTGTAGTTGATTACTATATGGTTTATTTGGTGGAAGATTATATGTTCAGATCCATTATGCATATTAATACCCCTCTGATCATGAGCATGTTTGTTTTTTGTGAGTAGTTACCTTCGTTCTTGAGGTCACGGGATAAATCATGTTGCAAGTAATCATGTGAATTTTATATGTGTTCGATATTTTGATGGTATGTATGTTGTGATTCCCTTAGTGGTGTCATCTGAACGTCGACTACATGACACTTCACCCTAATGGAATGCATTGTGGAGTAGTAAATAGATGGTGGGTTGCGAGAGTGACAGAAAACTTAAACCCCAGTTTATGCACTATTCCATAAGGGTCCGATTGGATCCTAGAGTTTAATGCTATGGTTAGACTTTATTCTTAATACTTTTCTCATAGTTGCGGATGCTTGCGGAGGGTTAATCATAAGTAGGAGGTTTGTTCAAGTAAGAACAGCACCTAAGCACCGGTCCACCCACATATCAAACTATCAAAGTAGCGAACACAAATCAAACCAACATGATGAAAGTGACAAGATGAAATTCCCGTGTACCCTCAAGAACGCTTTGCTTATCATCAGAGACCGTTTTGGCCTGTCCTTTGCCTCAAAAGGATTGGGCTACCTTGCTGCATACTTGTTACTATTATCGTTACTTGCTCGTTACAAATTATCTTGCTCTCAAACTACTCGCTACTTACAATTTCAGCACTTGCAGACATTACCTTACTGAAAACTACTTGTCATTTCCTTCTGCTCCTCGTTGGGTTCGACACTCTTACTTATCGAAAAGAGCTACAATTGATCCCCTATACTTGTGGGTCATCATCCTCCGAACATATAATTAGGCATCAAGCCCGAAAGTCTCCAGACCCTCCGGATCCTGGACTAGCGACCTCGGAGGTTCTTCAAACTCCTGAGGCAATGGCGGGTTAGGGTTCAGATTTTAGCCCGCCCACCCACCACAAGCAATATTCCCTGAGAAATTCAGGTCCTATAGACGTATGTGACCTAATATACGTACGACAGCAACCTCAGGAAATGGTTCATCATTTCTGGGCCAGGTTCCTCCTTGTTAAAAACAAGATTAAAGATTGCTGCGACGATGATGCGTTTTCAGTTTTTTGCCGCAACTGTACGGATGAGGGAATCCCAGACAGCCCGATATGGGATCCTCCTGCCTTCAAGCAGCCCGCCGGACGGGCAAAAAGGATGCACCCTTGTGGGCCACCTAATCATCACCTCATTGACAAGAGAATCAAATCCTTCACAGGACATAGAACAGTCCTTGACGCATTGCTCGACAAGCCCTGTCCAATACACACTACGCCGAATATCGAACCAACACATAGCCTTCGGGCATGTTGGGTGCTCTGGCAAGTGGCTAAGAGCGGCGAGGCCATCCTCTCCAACATCACCCCGGAGACGCACTCTTCGGAGGATGACGACCTCAATGTCTTTACGATCTTTGAGACCTTTTCTTCAAATAATCGGCACAAAAGGGCGCTCCGCGACCTCGCCGAAGTCAACCAAGTAGCTGCAATAAATCCTTGGAACGACATGGCAATAACTTTTAATGCCGATGACGAACTAAGGGCCAGATCAGTGCGAGCACCTACCACCTTGGTCTTAAAACCCAATTGTGGATGGCTTCAGGCTCACTAAGGTGCTCATGGACGGCGGCAGCGGACTGAACCTCATCTACGAGGACACGCTCAATAAAATGCAAACAGACAATAGCCGCATCGAGCAGAGCAGTACGACCTTTTGAGGCATTATCCTCAGCCGAGAAGCGCGATGCTCGGGGAAAATTAAACTTGATATGTAGTATTCGGCACGCCGGAGAACTACAGGTCCGAAGAGTTGCTCTTCCACGTGGCACCTTTCAACAGCGGATATCATGCCCTGTTGGGGCGAGACGCATTCACACGCTTTCAAGCCATACCCCATTACGGGTACATGTAGCTCAAAATGCCAGGGCCCAATGGAGTTATCAGAATCACCAGTGATCCGGATATAGCACTCCGCGCCGAAAACAAAACCGCATCCCTGGCCCTCGAGGCACTATCCGAGGCCCTAGCGTCCAAGGAGCTCACCACTCTGCGTTCCACAGTGGACAAGGACAATGTAATCCTCGATAAGAGGCCCAAGTCCACTTCTTTTAAACCAGCAGACAAAATAGTTAAATTTCAAGTGCACTCGACGAATCCCAACAAGACAGCCTCCCTTGGAGCACAGCTGGATCCGACGGTTGACGCCGCATTGCGTGCGTTCCTGTGCGAGAATTGGGACATCTTTGCCTGGCATCCTTCGGATATGCCAGGAATCCCATGCAGACTGGCCGAACATAGCCTCAACATAATAAAGGGATTAAAACCAGTCAAGCAAATGATGTGGCGATTTTCCGAACCCAAGCGACAAGCTATGGGGGAGGAGCTAGCCAAACTACTTGAAGTCAGGTTCATCAGAGAGATCAAACACCCGGATTGGCTAGCAAACCTGGTCATGGTGTCGAAGAAGGACAAATCCTGGCGCCTTTGTGCCGATTTCAAAGACCTCAACAAGGCATGCCCTAAGGACCCCTTCCCGTTGCCTCGTATTGACCAAATCATTGGCACGACTGCAGGACACGATTCACTATGTTTCCTCGACGCATACTCCGGATACCATCAAATTAAGATGAAGGAATCCGATCAGGCCGCAACGGCATTCATTACTCCGTATGGGCCTTTCTACTTCAACACTATGCCTTTCGAACTCACAAATGCCGGTGCCACTAGTTACCAATGCATGATGCAAACATGCCTGGAAAAGCAAATCGGCAAGATGGTGGAGGAATACGTAGATTATGTAGTCATCAAAACTAAACATGTCGAATCATTGGTGGACGACTTACACCTCACATTCGACAACCTCCAAACATATGACATATGGCTCAATCCGAAAAAATGCGTCTTCGGCGATACGGCCGGAAAGTTGCTCGGGTTCATTGTTTCTAATAGAGGAATCGAAGCAAATCCAGCCAAAATCCGAGCCCTGTCACAATTGGCAACGCCAACAGACCTAAAGCAGGTCCAAAAACTAGATGGGTGTGTGGCAGCTTTGAGCCGCTTTATCTCCAAATTGGGAGAAACGGCACTGCCACTTTATCGCCTGCTCCGACACACCGACCACTTTGAGTGGACGGATGCGGCGACAGCCGGATTGGAAGAAATAAAAACTTTGTTAGCAAGCAACCCAATCCTTGCTGCACCAAACATTGGCGAACCTATGTTCCTCTACATATCTACAACTCACCAGGTGGTGAGCGCGGTGCTCGTCGTCGAACGAGAGGAAGAGGGACACAAATTCCCACTCCAAAAACCAGTATACTATGTATCGGTGGTCCTTACTCCATGCAAGTCCCGATACCCACACTATCAAAAGATAGCGTATGCGGTCCTTATGGCATCCCGGAAGCTGCGACACTACTTTCAAGAGTGTTCGATCATGGTGGCTTCCGAAGTACCATTCAATGACATCATAAACAATCGGGACGCCACCGGCCGCATTGCCAAATGGGCCATCGAGCTCCTACCATTTGAAATAACATACAAGCCACGCCGAGCTATCAAATCTCAGGTGTTGGCCGACTTCGTCGCCGAATGAACAGAAGCCGAACTCCCTAAAGAGTACAACACATACTCGAACTTGGTGATGTACTTCGACGGCTCAAAAATGTTAGCTGGGCTGGGGGCTGGTGTCATGCTAACATCCCCTATGGGGGACACAGTCCGTTATGTATTACAAATTATGTATACGGACTCCAACAACGCAGCCGAATATGAGGCACTACTGCATGGCCTCCGGATGGCTGTTTCTATGGGCATACAACGCCTCGAGGTGCGTGGGGATTCGAACCTTGCAATATCCCAAATAAATGGAGAATTCGATGCACAAGATCCCAAGATGGCGGCCTACCGCAACGCTGTACTCAAAATATCAGCTCGGTTTGAGGGGCTTGAGTTTCACCATATGGCTCGAGACATCAATCAAGCAGCGGACATCCTTGCTCGAATGGGCGCTAAACGCGACCCTGTCCCACCTAACACCTTTGTGGAAAGGCTTTCTAAGCCATCCGTGGTATGGCAGGACGAGAGCGGCAATACTAGTCCGGAGCCGATCACACCCCCAGATGCCGAACTCAATTCTGATATCATCGGGGGCTCAGGCATCGAAATGACACCTTCCGCCCATGAGATCATGGCTGTAATCGCCCCATGGACTGAACCTTTCCTGGCCTACCTTAATAGGTGGGAGCTCCCTGATGACCAGAATGAGGCACGTCGCATCGTTTGACGCTCGAAAGCCTACAAAGTTCATGAAGGAGAACTCTACAAGAAAAGTACTGATGGAGTTCTTCAACGATGTATCTCCGAAGAGGAGGGACGACAGCTCTTGGCTGAAATACATGCTGGTCTCGGCGGCCATCACGCCGCAGCTCAGGCCCTCGTAAGTAAGGCCTTCCATACAGGTTTCTTTTGGCCCACGACCCGAGCAGACGCACAGGCCCTTGTACAGCGTTGTGTCGGATGCCAGCTTTTTGCCAATCAAAGCCATATGCCGCCCACTGCCCTAAGAACAATCCCCATTACTTGGCCTTTCGCGGTCTGGGGGCTAGACATGGTCGGCCCCCTTAAAGGGGGAACCCATAAGAAAAGATATTTGCTGGTTATGGTGGATAAATTCACTAAGTGGATAGAGGCCAAACCAGTAAAAACGGCTGAAGCCGGAGCAGTGATCGATTTTATATCCGGTGTCGTACACCGTTATGGTGTCCCGCACAGCATTATTACTGATAACAGCTCTAACTTCACGGCCGATGAGGTGAAAAATTGGTGTGCTAATCTGGGCATTAAGCTCGATTACGCCTCTGTATATCATCCTCAAACAAACGGTCAGGTCAAACGGGCTAATTGCCTGATAATGAGCGGCATTAAACCTAGACTAGTGCAATTACTACGGGAGTCAGATAAACACTGGGTCGAGGAACTTGATTCCATACTCTGGGGGCTGCGAACAACGCCCAATCGCACGACCGGATACACACCCTTTTTCATGGTGTATGGCGCAGAGGTTGTATTGCCTGTGACATTATTCATGACTCACCTCGAGTGCGCATGTATGAAGAGAGAGAAGCTGGGCTTGATCGGCAGGACGACCTAGATGGCCTGGAGGAGGAGCGCGATGTTGCAAAAGCGTGTTCCGCATTCTATCAACAACAGGCTCGGAGATACCAAAGCAGAGAAGTGCGGGCCAAGACTTATAATGTCAGTGAACTCGTCTTACGCCTCCCGGAGAAGAAAAAGGACAAACTCAAACCAAAATTGGAGGGTCCCTTCATTATCGATGAAGTTCTCACAGGAGGAGCCTACCACCTTCGTAATGCATCGGACAATCGCCTCAAGCCAAATCCATGGAGCGCTGCTCGGCTCCAAAGATTCTACGCATAAGTTCGACCACACTTCTTTTCCATTCCTTTTTCTCTTCTTCATTTATTTTTTGTTTTCTCTTTTTGGTACGATTTCCATGATGTGTACGGATAAGCTAAACACCTGAGGGATACACATCCTTCAATGTATATATCCCACCATGACCGGGGGCTTCTTCAACCGAAGCTTATTATTATTTCGAGCCTAGAGCTCACCATATAAGGGTTGTTTGCTGATATATATCCTTTTTTGCCATTTTATGCACCTCTATGACTTAAGTTTTTGCCAAGCTGGGTTGCCTCGCTCCTGTGTTTATGCCCTACATTCTCGATTGTTCGGCTAGGGCGTAAAGGGAGCACCACTGCGATTGTTACAACTGGGTCATCCGGGCATGTACCTCAGACGGGTGAAGCCAAAAGCTAGCGTTCTTATGAGAATAAGTGGCCGGCAATAAAGCGACGGATTGTTACATTATGGTAGCCCCTCTACACACTGCGGGACACTTTTCTCCCATCTTGCGGACCGACACCGCGGCACGCATCTTTACAGCATGCCAACCTAAGGAAAGGGACCCTTAACGGACCTATTTTCCTTGGAAGATGTTTCTTACAGATGTAATATAACATACATCCTGAACTAAACTTTTTGTCTGTTTGAGCACAATGACCGGGTTGCTTGGTTTCCGAACATAGTGAATACCTCTTTCATTTCGAAACAGTATCCGAAAACACTCCACCATTTTTTGGTTCGGAGGTTAACAGCCGAAGGCCTGCGATGACAAAATCTTTACATGTTCAGATAAAGGTACAGGCTGATTAATACAAACACCTATTCCTTATCTATTCCATCTATCAGACTGTCTAAATTATAGTCCTCCTACGAGTACTTCGCAGCTACCATTACTTGGTCATAAACCAACTTCACTGGAATTTCTTCCCCGTCTGGACCCTGTGGTCCCACTCGGGCCATGTGATTTGGATCTAGCTTGGTGAAGTATGTTTTTACCATGGCCCAGGCTTCTCGTGCGCCTTCCCGACAGGCGGATGTCTTCCATAGCTCGAACCGGCGCCGGGCACCCTTGAACAAGTTTGCCAGGCCCTCCATACTTTCTGGAGGGGTATCAGAGGGCCATAATGCCTTCACCATACTCTTCATGGCTTTTCGGGCCCGAGCATGTACCACAGACAGTACCTTCAGCACGTCACCTTGAAATCCAGATACTTCCTCTTCCGGCCAGCCAGTTAACAGACCTGCAGCAACAAAGTCATGACATTCTGAACCATGGACTACACATAAGTATGTGTAGGGTGGTTTTTACTTAAGAGAGGAAGACATATTGAACATGCCGCCTTTCAGCTTCTCATTTTCCTTCTGAGCGGCCAATAACTGAGCCTTTAAGCTCTCTACCTCTGCGGATTGTTTGTCTTTTTCCCCCTCAGGCGCATTTTTCCCGGATGCACTTGTTGCGGCCTTTTTCGTTTCCGCCAATTCGGTGGTGACAGCATTAGGATGTGTTTGATTCGCTTCCAGCTCCTGGGATAGTGTGGCATTTCTCTCTTTGAGAACCTGCGGGTCATATCGATCTTTAAATCGGTTTCCTTCCGCTTCAAGTCTCGGGGGCTACTGGCACATGGCTATTAAAAATTGCGTAAACATTTACCTGTATATCCTTCGAGAACAGATGAATGACTCCGGCAAGTCCGTCTCGAGCGGCTCGGATATATGCATCCACCGAACTGATTGCGGTAAACTCTTGTTCGGAAAAGGCCAGAGAACGCATAGCCTCTTTTAATCGATGGTGATTCATCACGCTCTCCACCTCAGAATTCATGACGGATACATCATACGAATCCTCTTGGGGGCGGAACTGGCATTGCATCGGCTCGCGCCCTAGTTGGCGAGTCCGGCACCGGATCAGTAGACATCCGGCTAATCGGGCGTTTTCCCACCGTCTGCCGCGTACTCCTCGTGATGTCAAGGATAAAGGGAGATTTTTAACAATCCAGACTCATGCCTAGGCATGTATTAAAGCACACGTACCTCTTGGAAGACTGTGAGGTCTCCGCAGCACTCCTGGTCCCTTTTCGTTTTGAACGACGGCCTTGTGTAGGGGGCGCCCTTGAGGAGATATGGTCCCGAGAGCGTCGATCCTATTAAAATATGGATCACTACAATAGGTAAAAATACGGACAAGGATTTCCTTCTAAGGACCCTCCGGATACTTACGATGCAGAAGGGATAGAGGCGGGGGTAGTCGGCGGTGATAGCCACTTCCGAACCATCAAGGCTCGCTTGATAAAATACCGCATTGTCGAACTCTATATATGTGTCCGGATCCTCGCAAAAGCCAGGATCTTCATCACGGTTGTGATCCTCTGGCTGGGGAGCGGGACAGTGGACGTCCTCGGTCATCTTCCTCCATGACTGTTGGAGGCGACAAAGGGCGACTTTGATTAGTGTCTGGAACGCAATAAAATAAACAGAGACGATCGAAATCTTACCCATTCAATAGGGGTGTACATGGAATAACCCTTCCGGCAGTTTAACCGGAGAAAATCTTCTTTCTCGCCCTTATACGGATCGGCCAAAATTGTGGCCAGTTCGGCTGGGGTATCCGGACCCTTCCGTCTGTAGCGGGATGCGTCATCTTCTCCGTTGTAGCACCATAAGGGAGTTACTCTGGATTGAAGAGGCTGGACACACCTCTTTATTGCAATGGCCATGACCTCTACTATTGAAAGCTCGGTATGGGCTAGCAACCTGACCTTGCTTACCAACCTCTTTATCTCCGCACTGTCCTCTTCCTTGGGACTTCAAGGACGCCAATTGAGGCGCTTCTTTAAAGGAGCACTGGAAATTTCAGGGAGACCGCGCCGAACTAGGTCCGGCAGTGGAACGTCGTCCATGTAGAACCATTCGGAAGACCATTGCGGGTATACCTCTTTGGGAGTTCCTATGAGGTATCCGGATCCGGCTATACGCCATACTTCGGCACCGCCCACCTCAAATATGGAACCTCCTCGATGGCGGGGGACGAGGCAAAAGAACTTCCTCCATAATTCAAAGTGAGCCTCGATGCCTAAGAATAGCTCGCAGAGGGCAACGAAACCTGAGATGTGCAGAATCGAACCTGGGGTGAGGTTGTGTAGTTGGATGCCGTAAAACTCCAATAACCCCCTGAGAAAGGGATGGATTGGAAAACCTAGGCCCCGCAGCAGGAATGGGATGAAGCACACCCTCTCCTCCTTATTGGGGTTGGGGAAGTTCTTAGCCATCACGTCGTTGCCAATTGAGGCCAATCCCGCTTGAATGGAGACTAGATCCGCGAGGGGAAGGTAACCTTGTGTCTGGAGTCGGCTCAGCTGAAGATGAGGCACGGAGCAACACTGCCAATCACCCTCTTGAGGGCCATGGGTGCACAAAGAGGAGCCTGGGGCACTGGCCATGATGGAAGGCCTTGTTCGTGGCTAAACTTGGCAGTTTTCCTTTTTGCGCAATGTGGAATGGCATTGGGGGATCTACATCCCCTTATATAGATGTCATCCGACCATGGTGAGGGGCCTGTTTGCAAAAAAAGCATGGACCGTTCGTATTCACTCGGCGCATGAAAATCGAAGCGACAACAGGGAGGAAGCATAGGAGGCAGGAACATCAAGGTCACGGCCGGACTGTCACTGGTCCGAAGTATAATGAAGAACCCGCCTTGCAAAGCCGAAGACATAATCCGGATACTATGTCTTCATTGAAGGCTAGTTCGGGGGCTACTAAGGGAGTCCTGGACTAAGGGGTCCTCAGGTATCCGACCCGTGTGTTATGGGCCGGACTGATGGGCCGTGAAGATAAAGAGTAGAAGGCCTTCCCCCGTGTTCGGATGGGGCTCTCCTTTGCGTGGATGGCAAGATTGGCGTGTGGATGCATACTTTCCTTCTTCTGTAAACCGACTTTGTACAACCCCAGAGCCCTCCGGTGACTATATAAACCGGAGGGTTTAGTCCGTAGAGGCTATCATCGTATAGGCTAGATGGCTAGGGTTTAGCCATTACGATCTCGAGGTAGATCAACTCTTGTAACCCCAATACTCATGAAAGTCAAACAAGCAGGAAGTAGGGTTTTACCTCCATTAAGAGGGCCCGAACCTAGGTAAACATCGTGTCCCCCTTGTCTCCTGTTACCTTCGATCCTCACATGCACAGTTCGGGACCCCCTACCCGAGATCGGCCGGTTTTGACACCGATAGTGGGTCTCTACACTGGCACATCCAAGGCTTCGTACAAGGCCTTCACCAATGAGATGGACGCTTTGACGGTTTCACAGGTATATGATCTAGCTCACCTTTCTCTTTGACGCCACTTTCACCGGGAACTTACCAATGTTTGTGTAATAGGTAAACTGATGGTCGTATCGTGACCGAGAGTGGGGGTTCGAGCTGAACGTGATGTGCGAGGAGGACCGCGGTCTTTGGCGGTGCATCGTGCCCATGCTATGTGTGTACGCCGTCGAGTGGAACTTGCCACACCGCATGGCCAAGCAGTTTGGGGTCTACCAGCATACACCACCGGGCATGCCGAACGATACCGGTGGCCATGAACTCCACTTGTGAGTGCATTGTTCTCCGTTACCATGATTTTGTTTGCGTTTGACCTTCTTATGATATTTTGTGTTGTTTATGCCTTGTAGGATGAGCCGGAAGAAAAATCAGTCGATCACAGACTGGGGAGAGCAGCATAAATCTTTTGTGACGGAGTGGAATCGGCACAAGTGGCGTAAAGACGGGGAGAGGCGATTGACTGGCTGGGATGAATACGCCCAACACATGAGGTGGTACGACGATGGCCAGAAGCACCGTCTTCGTCTCCGGCCTTGGTGGACGACAGAAGATATCCCGCAGCTGGAGGAGGATGCCCCCGAGGAAGAGGCATACTAGGCCAGCATCAGAGACATGAGTGGATTTAGGGAGTTTGCACCCCTGATCAATAGAGTGGTAAGTTGTGTTCTTCTGTCTTGAATCGGCGGTTGTATGTAATTTATGTTGTATGTCATTGTGACTCACTTATGCCTTCACAATCCGGGGAGCTGAAAAGATGCATCTTTGATGGCTTGGATGCACTAGGTCGTGCCCCAGGGAACGGAGATTCTGAGAACAGCATGAGGGCGACGGTGAAGGTAACATTTCTGCCGCCTAGAAATACCCTATGTTCTTGTTCATTTGCAATCATAAATCTGATCAGTATTATGTCCTTCTTTCATTGTGACTGCAGAAGTTCGTGAAGCGTTGTCGCAAGCTGGTAGGCCTGCTTGGGTGCACTAGCTAGGTTAAAGCTCATGATCATGTAGTCACACAGGGTAACATTGCTTCATCGAGCCATGCTGCCTCGTCGTCTAGGTTGGTTGAGGAGGAGCAGGAGGAGGAGGCCCATGAATAAGAAGAGGAGGAGAGCAATGGGGAGGAGGAGTACGATGAAGATTACAGACCTCCACCGACTCAACCATCTCAGCTTCCGAAGAGGAATCAGCCAAAGAAGGATCGGCAGAGTCCATCCCCATTCCAAAAACCGATTCCCCGAGGAGGGCGCAAGAAGAAACCTGAAGAGACTCGTTCTAAGAAGAATGATGACCATACCTCCAAGAGGGGAAGAAGCAAGTAATTGCGGTCTTGGCTTGTTAGCCTACTTGTGTTAGTTGGGGAGAAACTATGTGGAACCATTTGTTGGCTTTGCGAAACCATTTGCAAAACTACTTGCATTAGTTGGGGTTGTCAAACTATGTGGACAAGTTTGCTATTTGCTCTTTGTGAAACTATGTGGAACCATTTGCTATTTGCTACGTGTGACATGTGTATTAGTTCAACCTTTATTAATATGTGAGCTCTGCATATTTTGCTATTTGTGAAACTATGTGAAACTACTCGAGTGTGATACATGTTATATTGTGTGAGCTCTTCATATTTAAGGCTCTTAAATATATATTATATTTTATTCTTTGTTGTGATAAATTTTTAGAAAAGAAAGATGCACTGAAACTTGCAAAAAATTTAAAACCAAAGACCCTACCGCCAAGCCCCCTGGCAGTAGGATCTAACAACCTACCGCCAGGGATCTGCGGTTTTCGGTTACAGCAAGTTTTCCACGCAAAACCCCCAAGACCCTACCGCCACAGGGCTCGGCGGTAGGGTCCCATAACCTCCCGCCAAGGCCTATGGCGGTAGGGTGGTGTGCTGGCTGTTACTTCACGGTTGTGGTCGTCTATGCTACCGCCAGTACCCCTAGCGGTAGATTGCCTGACCCTACCGCCGAGCCCCGTGGCAGTAGCAAAAGGGTCAGATTTCAAATGAACAGGGGTCAAATCTCGATTTTATTTGCTAAAAGGGTCAAAACATGAAATTTTGCCCTGGCTAGACACGCACGTACAGGACGTTGTCCCCTTCGACCAGTTTCGGCTATAACACACGAATAATACACGCAGATTCATGAGTTGTTCGTGTTCATTGTGCATGGAGTGGTGGCCCTCGACGCGCTTGCTGGAGGAGCGGAAGGCCCCGTGAGTCTGCGCGGACTAGCGGTGAGAAGCTGACGAGCAGCGGCGAGAGCACGCGCGGATAGCACACCCGGAATTGCTGTGTACATCAACCCCAACCACGTCCGGCTCCCGCGACGAGTACCACACCACCATCAAGCAGCGGCGACAAGGACGGTACCAATGTTGAGCTGGACCCTCTAGCGTGCTTGCGCGTGGCGCGTAGAGGTGTAGGACATCCACAACAGGCTTTCTCACTGGCAAGCGCCGTGCATGCAGGGTAGTGTTGGAATTTGCTAGTGGACCTTTGACCCAAAGCCCAACTAAAACTCTTAAATTCTATTGGCTCATTCATGCACACATGTGAGTGGAGTGAGTGAGACTAAAGTTTAGTCCCACCACGGAAGTTGAGTGAGACCTGCATCTCTTTATAAGGTGAGCTCTTCTACCACTTGTATGAGCATGAGAAGAGGAGACCTACATGCGCGCTAGCTCCTTCTCGCTCGTCACGACGCGCCGTGGGTTGCGGGATTGAGCCGAGCCGAGGACAGAGCTATGCACGTTGTCTATAATTTTGCTGCTCGGGAAAAATAAATGAGTCATTAATTAATAATTAATGGACGCGTTAATTACTGAACCGTTTCCGATTCTTTTGAATCGTGACGACTCGGACGTGGGCTTACTCCCACGACCTACCCGGCCCGCACTATATAGTCAGGCAGACGTCTACCCTAGCCGCCGCCGTATCATATGGTTTCGCACCACCATTCCAGATCATTGCGCCGCCACGCAAGTCTTCTCCATCCCTCCTTTTGTCGTGCACCGCAAGAATGGACAGCAGGCCTCCGTAACCCCGCCTCTCGTGATCCTGTACGGGAGAGGGGTGATCAGGTTTTTGGGGAGCGCACTCGCACGACTGCTGGCAGCGACGACTTCGCCAACGACGACTTCTTCCGCGACCTCGGCAACCTCATCCTCGACGACATGGGCGACAACGTCAACGCCGGCGGTGCTGCTCCAGCTGCACCATATGTGATTCTATCCTTCATGTTCGAGATCGTGGTAGAATTCATGTTTCTAGTATGTGCCCTAGATGTGATCTGTTCATCTACTATGCTAGTTCGCATGATTAGTTTAATCTCTGCTATTGCAGTCATGATTTATCTTTTGTTTATTCGGATTAAATCTCGTAGTAATTTGCTCATATTTCCAACAATCCAAAAACCTGATTATAGGCAATTTACTCCGAGTGGTTTTGCTGCACATCTGAAGCTGCCTGCCTTTAAGGGGGTGCAATATAAGAGGTGGTGCACGAGAGCAGTCTACTGGTTTCAGACCATGTGCTGCTATGACGCCACTAAGGGCAAGCCTGAGGGTGATCTTAATCCAGCACATCTGGAAGCTTTTGAGAAGATCGATACTCTCTTTAAAGGCGCTCTTCTGAGTGTTCTTGATGACTCCATTGTGGATTCATATATGTCGTTTGACAACAGCAAGGACATGTGGGCTGTGCTCGAGGCCAGTTTGGTGCCTCGGACACCGGCAGCGAGTTGTACGTCATGGAGCAATTCTATGACTACAAGATGACTGATGAGCACTCTGTTCTACAACAGGCTCATGAAATACAGTCGCTCGCAAAAGAACTTGAGCACTTCAAGTGTGTGTTGCCGGACAAATTTGTTGCCAGAGGCATCATTGCCAAGCTTCCACCTTCGTGGAATAATTTTGCTACTTCCCTGAAACACAAGAGACAGTACTTTTCCGTTGCGGATCTCATTGGTACTCTTGATGTTGAAGAGAAGGCGAGAGCAAAAGACACGTGCTCGAGTTGCGTAGCTTCTAGTGCCCACATGGTACAAAAGAAGAACTTCCAGCCCGACAAGTTCAAAAATAACATGAACAAAACTTAGGGCAACGGCAAGTTTGATGCAAAGAACAAGCCCTCACATTCTACCAACTTCAAGAAGAATTCTCATAAGAAGGGGAAGGGACTTTGCCATGTCTGTGGTGACCCTAATCACTGGGCTCCGAAATGTCCTAACCGCTTTAAGGAGCGTGAACATGAGAAGAGCGTCAAGTCCGCTAATGTTGTCATCGGTGATACTGATATGAAGGAATCTGGGTACGGTATTCTTCCCACCATCCTTTCAGTATTTCAATCTCCTGATTGGTTAATTGACACCGGTGCCAATGTACATGTTTGTGCTGACGCCTCTATGTTTTCTTCTTACTAGGTCAGAGGGACTTCTCCCGTGCTGATGGGGAACGGGTCACATGCCATCGTTCGAGGTTCGGTACGGTCGATCTGAAGTTTACTTTGGGGAAGACCGTGCGTCTGAAGAACGTTCATCATGTGTCGTCCATCAATAAAAATCTCGTTAGCGGTTCCTGTTTATGTCGAGATGGTTTTAAGTTGGTTTTCGAGTCCCATAAAGTTGTAATTTCTAAGTATGGACAATTTGTTGGAAAAGGCTATGAGAGCGGAGGCTTGTTCCGCCTGTCTTTGTCAGATATTTGCACTAAAGTTATTAATAATGTTTGCCACAATAATGAATCTGATATTTGGCACTCACGACTTTGTCATATTAACTTTGGTTGCATGATACGGCTAGCCAATATGAATTTAATTCCGAAAATCCCTACTGTCAAAGGCTCCAAGTGCCAAGTATGTGTGCAAGCTAAGCAACCTCGCAAGTCCCATAAGACTGCAGAGGCAAGAGACTTGGCGCCACTAGAGCTTATACATTCTGATCTTTGTGAGATGAATGGCGTGTTGACAAAAGGTGGAAAGAGATATTTCATGACGTTGATTGACGACTCCACTAGATATTGTTATGTGTATCTTCTAAAATCAAAAGATGAGGCTTTAACTTTCTTCAAAAACTATAAAGCTGAAGCGGAGAACCAACTTGACCGGAAAATTAAACGGCTAAGGTCCGATCGTGGTGGAGAGTATTTTTCCAATGAATTTGATTTGTTTTGTGCAGAACATGGTATAGTCCATGAGAGGACGCCTCCCTACTCACCTCAGTCTAATTGGGTGCCGAAAGAAATAACCGAACTCCAACTGATTTGGTTAACGCCATGTTAGACACATCGGGTCTTTCCAAGGAATGGTGGGGGGAGGCGCTGATGACTGCATGTCATGTCCTAAACCGAGTTCCCACAAAGCGTAAGACCATGACTCCATTTGAGGAATGGGAAAGGAAAAGGTTGAAACTCTCTTACCTACGTTCTTGGGGTTGTTTGGCGAAAGTCAATATACCAATTCCCAAGAAGCGCAAGCTTGGACCAAAAACCGTGGATTGTGTTCTTCTGGGCTATGCTTTTCATAGCATTGGCTATAGATTTTTGATAATAAAAACTGAGGTATCCGACATGCATGTTGCTACGATTATGGAGTCTAATGATGCAACTTTCTTTGAGGACATATTTCCTATGAAGGGTATGTCGAGTTCATCAAATCAGGAGATACCTACTCCATCTAGTGAGGAATTCGCTGTAATTTCTGAACCCACCATTGTGATGGAACACGTTGAGAATCCTATTGAGGGTGACAATGAAACTCCTGTAAGGAGTAAGAGACAGAGGACTGCAAAGTCCTTTGGTGATGATTTCATTGTGTACCTTGTGGATGACACACCCAGGACTATTTCAGAAGCCTATGCATCTCCTGATGCTGACTACTGGAAGGAAGCTGTTCATAGCGAGATGGATTCCATCTTAGCTAACGGAACCTGGGAGATCACTGACCGTCCTTATGGGTGCAAACCAATAGGATGTAAGTGGGTGTTCAAGAAGAAGCTTAGACCTGATGGTACGATTGAAAAGTACAAGGCACGGCTTGTGGCTAAGGGTTATACGCAGAAAGAAGGTGAAGACTTCTTTGATACTTACTCACCCGTGGCTAAACTGACCACTATTCAGGTGCTACTATCACTGGCTGCCTCACATGGCCTTCTCGTTCATCAAATGGATGTTAAGACGGCTTTCCTCAACGGAGAGTTGAAGGAGGAAATTTACATGGATCAGCGAGATGGTTTTGTAGTACCTGGTCAGGAAGGAAAGGTGTGCAAGTTATTGAAGTCTTTATATGGCCTTAAACAAGCTCCTAAGGAGTGGCATGAGAAGTTCAAAAGAACATTAACTGCTGTCGGCTTTGTAGTAAACGATGGTGACAAGTGTGTGTACTATCGCTATGGTGGGGGCGAAGGAGTTATTCTTTGTCTGTACGTCGACGACATACTGATCTTTGGAACCAAACTTGATTTAATCAAGGAGGTTAAGGATTTCTTATCTCGTTGCTTTGAGATGAAGGATCTAGGAGTAGCTGATGTTATCTTAAACATCAAGCTGTTGAGAGATGAGAATGGTGGGATCACACTGCTTTAGTCTCACTATGTGGAAAAGATCTTGAGTCGTTTTGGGTATAGCGACTGCACGCCTTCTCCAACTCCATATGATGCTAGTGTGTTGCTTCGAAAGAATCGACGGATTGCTAGAGATCAACTAAGGTATTCTCATATTATTGGCTCGCTTATGTATTTGGCGAGTGCCACGAGGCCTGACATCTCTTTTGCTGTGAGCAAGCTGAGTCGGTTTGTGTCAAAACCGGGAGATGATCATTGGCGTGCGCTTGAGAGAGTTATGCGTTACTTGAAAGGCACTGCGAGCTATGGGATTCACTACACCGGGTATCCAAGGGTACTGGAGGGTTATAGTGACTCAGACTGGATATCTGATGCTGATGAGATTAAGGCCACAAGTGGTTATGCTTTTACACTTGGTGGTGGCGCTGTTTCCTGGAAGTCTTGCAAGCAGACCATCTTAACGAGGTCAACTATGGAAGCAGAACTCACAGCATTAGACACTGCCACTGTTGAAGTAGAGTGGCTTTGTGAGCTCTTGATGGACTTACCTATGGTTGAAAAACCAATACCCCTTATCCTGATGAACTGTGATAATCAAACTGTGATCGTCAAGATAAACAGTTCTAAGGACAATATGAAGTCCTCAAGGCATGTGAAGAGGAGACTAAAATCTGTCAGAAAACTGAGGAACTCCGGAGTTATTACGTTGGATTATATCCAAACGTTGAAAAACTTGGCAGATCCCTTCACAAAGGGTCTATCACGTAATGTGATAGATAATGCATCGATGGAGATGGGTCTGAGACCCACCGCATGAGTTGTCCATAGTGGTAACCCACTCTGTGTGATCGGAGATCCCGTGAAGTAGAAGTGGGAGACAAGCTATTGGTCAGCTGAGAGGAGAGTATCCCTATTTTAATTATCTCACTCCGTGAAGATGCAATACTCTCCTGATCTGCATGGCAGGTTGATAATTATCTTAATGTGTTCCAAGTGGCTTATTTGAGTAAGCAGAGATGTTGTCCTGCAGAGCAACTCCCGAGGAACACACCTATATGAATTTGACTGTTAACGTCGCAGTCTGTGAGAATTGGGTGTTCTCTAATAAATTCATGAAAGGCCCTGGAGTATGACGAATATGCTCCACCCGCGGGGAAGCCTTGCGGCAGCCCAGTATCGGTCAAGAATTTGTGTGAAACTAGTCTTGCAGAAAACTTGTAGTTCAAGGCATAGTCCACTATTCAAGTTGTGATCTAGTGTAGCATAAAACTCTAAGTGGAAGTTCAACTTCACAGTCTCCACTAAGCACCGGTATATAAACAATGTTTTGGAACTAAATGATGAGATGTGCCAATGAGACTTTGTGGGGGCTTGTTGGAATTTGCTAGTGGACCTTTGGCCCAAAGTCCAACTAAAATTCTGAAATTCTCTTGGCCCATTCATGCACACATGTGAGTGGAGTGAGTGAGACTAAAGTTTAGTCCCACCACGGAAATTGAGTGAGACCTGCACCTTTTTATAAGGTGAGCTTTTCTACCACTTGTATGAGCATGAGAAGAGAAGACCTACACGCGCGCTCCTCCTCCTCGCTTGCCTCGCCACGCCACGCCTCGTCACGACGCGCTGCGGGTTGCGGGATTGAGCCGAGGACAAAGCTATGCACGTTGTCTATATTTTTGCTGCTCGGGAAAAATTAATGAGTCATTAATTAATAATTAACAGACGCGTTAATTACTGAACTGTTTCCGATTCTTTTGGATCGTGACGACTCGGACGTGGGGTTTACTCCCACGACCTACCCGACCCGCACTGTATAGTCAGGCAGACGTCTACCCTAGCCGTCGTCGTATCGTATGGTTTCGCACCACCATTCCAGATCATTGCGCCGCCACGCAAGTCTTCTCCATCCCTCCTTTCGGCGTGCACCGCAAGAAGGGACAGCAGGCCTCCGAAACCCCGCCTCTTCGTGATCCTGTACGGGAGAGGGGCGATCAGGTTTTTGGGAAGCGCACTCGCGCGACTGCTGGCAGCGATGACTTCGCCAACGACGACTTCTTCCCCGACCTCGGCAACCTCATCCTCGACGACATGGGCGACAACGTCAACGCCGGTGGTGCTGCTCCCGCTGCATCGTATGTGATTCTATCCTTCCTGTTCGAGATCGTGGTAGAATTCATGTTTCTAGTATGTGCCCTAAATGTGATTTGTTCATCTATTATGCTGGTTCGCATGATTAGTTTAATCTCTTCTATTGCAGCCATGATTTATCTTCTGTTTATTCGGATTAAATCTCGTAGTAATTTGTTCATATTTCCAACAGGTAGCATGCGTTGCTCCGACTCTTGGTCGTCCGGGACAAGGCACTCCACACGGTCCTATTGCCGCCGCTGCATAGGTAGGCCTCACCCATGCGGTACATGACAGCGAACATGGGACGGCGATGACGGTGCTGGTCATACTCACCACGGGACATGGTGTTGAAGTGGAGAGTGATGTGGCAGTCAAACCCAAATGGCGTGTCAAGTTTTTAGTCAAACCCGTGTTCATGTAGGACGAAATCCACCGGGAGCGGTATGAAGGACTAAACTTATCTGGTTCGAGAAGTTGAGGGACCAAGGTTTACCGGTTTTGAAGTTAAGGAACCATTTCTATACTTTGAAGATAGTTGAGGGACGAAAATTATATTTATCCCTAATAAAAATTACAGACCACCGAACAACCATTGTCGACCCTAGAAGTTGCATGCCCACTTGAATCCTATGGGATTAGCAATGAGTGTTTGATACCACAAGAAAACAATAGAATTATAAAAAGAGGTTGGAGTGGATGTTAGATTTCCTATGAAATGTAGTACAAAAGATTTTGTAGGAAAATTTTCTATGGGATCCAATCCTATGAATCAAAAGACTAACATAGAAAAAAAATTCTAAGGATTTCAATCATTCAGAAATCCTGTCAAAATCCTTTGTATCAAAGGAGCCCTTAACAGTCAACACCACTTGTATTGACAGTGCCACATCAACGCTTACAAGCGGGTCCAACCACTCAGAATCGCGTTTAAAATGAACCGACTGTCCGTCCCACTAGTGTTTTCTGAGAAAAATGCCCACGTCGGTGATGATCTGTAACTATCACAGAATGTGACGGTATTTGAAAGCCCTCTTTTTAGGATCGGTGTTTTAATTTTGAAAGCCCTAACCCTAAATGTTGTGGGGTCCAACTAAAAAAGAAATTGTGGTTTTACTCTGCTCACTCCAAAATATCCCGTCTCGTCTCTTGGAAATTTGCAGCCACCGGAATACAAGTTTCAGATCGCGTGCCGCCCGCCACAAGACTCTGCTAGTTAGTTCAGTACAATCAGCGAACCTATCTCGATTCAAAAACACAAGCTTGGATGATCAGGTATCTCAACGCAAATACCGATCGTGTCATCTGGCATGGTATTAGGAGAAACGGTTCTTCCGAGGCTCCCGCACATGGAATCTAGTACGCGGCAGCGTCCGGCCATGGGGGACACGGTGGTTCTCAACCCCGGGCTCGGCGTGGGCCACCTGGTGCCCATGGTGGAGCTGGCCAAGCTCTTCCTGCGCGGCGGCCTCGCCGTCACCGTCATCGTCAACGTCCCGCCGGGCAAGGCCACGGACACCTCGGCCGCCGTCGCGCGCGCCGCGGCGGCCAACCCGTCCGTCCGCTTCCACGTGCTGCCCACGCCGCCGGACGCCGACGCCGACGCGGTGGCCCCGGACGCCGCCGAGGCGCCCAACCCCTTCGTCCTCCTGCGCCGCATGAACGCGCCGCTCCGCGACTACCTCCGCTCGGTGCTGCCCTCCGTGCGCGCCCTCGTCCTCGACATGCTCTGCTTCTGCGCGGACGCCGTAGACGTCGCCGCCGAGCTCGGCGTGCCGGTCTACGTCTTCTACACCGGCAGCGCCAGCAGCCTCGCCGTCAACCTCTACCTCCCGCGCATGCAGGCCCAGATCGGCGACGCCAGCCTCGGCGAGATCGGCGACGCGCCGCTCTCCTTCCCCGGGAACCGCCCCTTCAAGCCCACCGACCTCCCCGGGCTCGCGCTCGACCGCCACAACGAGGTGTACAAGAGCTTCCTGCACGCGTTCGAGCGGATTCCGGAGTCCCGGGGCATCGTCATCAACACGTTCGAGTGGCTGGAGGACAGGGCGCTGCGCGCGCTCAGGGACGGCGCGTGCGTCCCCGGCCGCGCCACGCCGCCGGTGTACTGCGCCGGGCCCATGATCTCAGCCGGCGGCGGTGGCGGTGAAGAGAAGAAGCACGAGTGCCTGGCGTGGCTGGACGCGCAGCCGGAGAAGAGCGTCGTGTTCCTCTGCTTCGGGAGCATGGGCACCTTCCCCAAGACGCAGCTGGAGGAGATCGCCGCCGGGCTGGAGCGGTCCGGGCAGAGGTTCCTGTGGGTGGTGCAGAGCCCGCGCAGCGCGGACGGCGGGCCGGACCTGCTCGCGGACGCTCTCGGCGAGCCGGACCTCGCCGCGCTGCTGCCGGAGGGGTTCCTGGAGCGGACCGGCGGCCGCGGCCTGGTCGTCAAGTCGTGGGCGCCGCAGGCGGACGTGCTGCACCACCGCGCGACGGGCGCCTTCGTGACGCACTGCGGGTGGAACTCGACGCTGGAGGCGATCGTGGCGGGCCAGCCGCTCATCTGCTGGCCGCTGTACGCGGAGCAGAGGCAGAACAAGGTGTTCGTGGTGGAGGAGATGGGCGCCGGCGTGGAGATGGCCGGGTACGACGGGGAGGTGGTGGCGGCGGCGGAGGTGGAGGCCAAGGTGCGGTGGGTGATTGAGTCCAGGGGCGGGGGGGCGCTGCGGGAGCGAGCCATGGCTGCCAAGGAGAAGGCACTCGAGGCGCTGGACGAAGGCGGAGCATCCCGGACGGCGTTTGCTGAGTTTCTTAGAGATCTTTAGAGCCTGATATAGAACTTCGATTAGATTATCGTCGTGTTACAGTTTTGTCGAATCATATCACGTGAAATGAAAAAAAACATAACTTAGATTATCGTCGATGAATTCTGACGGCGAGGTGATCGCTGTCGCGGTGACGGCAAGGTGATAGCCGTCGAACCGCGACAGCAATGGCCATGTTCATGGGGGAGGAAGAACTTGACCCCCTTCTCAAATATGATCGTATTCCATACATCATCAGCAACATGTATCACACAGAAGTCCAAACAAAAACGAGAAGGGGTCTCAACATCACACAACCCCATGAAAAAGAATGCATGTTATCCTATCGTGGCACAACAAACAACACAAGCTCGAATGTAGTCCATTCATGTCCTCAATCCGGACCCAATCACTACCAACCTAAACTTTTTACATACAAAGAGAAGAAAAGAATCAAACTGTACTGTACTCCCCCTGCCTGTGTTTCCGTCTGTATAATTACAAAGTGAGAAGAACCAAACTTGTGGCCTGACAACTCAGCTACAAGCAAATATACACAGTTACTTAGCCTTGTGCCTGTGGTGGCCTTCCCTATTGTCCTACATCACATCACCCAGCATGTAGTCAAAACCATAAACCATATTCAGGAGATCAGTGTCTTTGTGTCGACTCCGCATCCGCATATAGGAGATTTTACAGAGGTGCGGTCATCACCAGCACGACAGTGATATATACTTCTGAATCCATGATTGATGTGTAATGTATGTACTACCAGCTGATCCCCGGCTTCCTTTCTTGAGTAACATTGCGTAACTGGCAATCAGTGCACCGACAAAGCACTAGGTGATTCTTTCCCTTGCTCCCCAAAGTCTGGCGCGCAACAAGCAAAGACGACATACATACAACACAATCCTGTGTTAATTTCCTATTGTGCGGTTTACCTGGTTTCAGAAATGCTCCTTGTGGAATTCAAATTTTGTCGTGCATTTGCCATTGAACTCATGGCAAAGGTTGCTTAGTTCCTGCGCCAGAACCGGAGCTCCGCAATAGAACACTCCTGCAAGAAACAGTAGCAGTTACCTTCTTTGCAATGATCACATTATATAAGTTCATACCCAAATTACTTGGACAGCCAGAACTGTGCTATTTATGTTGCTGTATTGCATCTTGAGTGAAGTACTAAAACGTGGTGATGGGTACTATTTCGCAGCTAAAAGCATGAAAAGGCAAAGCTTTAATTAGTATCTTACCTATCTTGGCATAAGGATGCTTGGAGGCTACCTTAGACAGCACCCTCTTAAAATTTGGTCTTGCAAAATGTGTCCGCACCTGCGAAATCAGTATATCAGTAAATAGCGAGCACATAAAATTAACTCAACAGGCATGCTAACATGTTTCTTTTCCACATCTCACCCTAATAATATAGCAAAATTCGAACATTAATACTGCTAATACTAAGACTGGCATGAGGCCAATTGGCATGTCATAACTTGTGACTTACTCGAGTTCCAGACACTACATCGACGCCGTTCTTGGCATGGTTGAGAGCTTGCAGCATTGTGATGAGTGCTGACCGGGCATCTCCTTCCTCATAAACACTTGTGAGATAGTTGTGCATCTCAATGATATTCTAGTATTGAAGAAAGACAGCTGTAAGAACTAAATTGCGAGCAAACACAGTGTGTCACTTGAAAAAGGCTTAGCTGATAGTTACCCTTTGATCTAGTTCAGCAATCTCATTCATGATTCCTTTAAACCAATCAAAAGAGCCTTGCTCGCGTGTCACCCAATAAAAGTAAGCATTTGTTGTCTTAAAAACCCTCTTTGGTTTTGACGTAATCCTCATAAGGGTGTCAAGGTCAACAGATGCCTTACTGGGTCCGATTGGTGGGTAAAGATCAGTTGAGGCTTCCTGCAAATATAGGTTGATGAGTTAATTAATTAGCCTAGTTTTTCATAGTTTTGGTAAAATGTAGCACAAATAGATGGATAAATAAATCACTGAATATTATAATTCTTCCTGCGGTTAGGGTATAAGGAAGACGCCAGTTGGAAACATGATATAGATTGCAGTATAGTCTGTCAAGAATCAATAGTAGTTCTAATTGTAGTAGGGTACACGGAAAATTCGCTTACATCCTCTTCCTCCATTTTGATGATGTTGTTAATCAGATCTTTCAATATGCTGATGAAAGGAGTTGCACCAATTCCTAACCCAACAAGTAGTAAAACATCATACTTGCTATAGTCTTGTGCAGGAGAACCATACGGTCCATCAATCAAAAGTTTTGGGAAACTGCATTTTGAAAATAATTATCAAGATCCCGATTGCACAAACATATTATTGCCTCTGAATAAGAAGGATAGCCATACGTTTTTTTGGTGTTCTCATCTGCTCTAAGGAGGCCACTTTTCCCATTCATAGGTGGCTCACAAGCTGCGGAGAATACACGCTTGAGCTCTCGCGTCCAGTCACCAAGTTGTCGGACATGGATACTGAGAAAATCATCCCCGGGTGCTGAAGTTATCGAGAAGGGATGCCTGAAAAGGGTAAGAGTATTTGAGATTGAATGAAGTGCAATGCATACCTATTCTACAAATAAACTGTACATAAACATACTAGATAGTGTAAAAGCGATTTTTTTTGTTCCAACTGTAGTTTATTTACAATTAAAAGGCATGTACCATTCAAATGGTGAAACAGCTGGACATTGAACAAACATATACTGCCCGCTCTTGTAACGGAATGTCGGTGGCTTAGACATTTGCAATGTCAAAACATTACCAGGATATATGGCCACCTGCAAAGCAAGTGTATGTGTCAGCGTACCAGACATGGAAATAGAACTCAAATTTCAAATTTAATGTGGGTTGACCTTCAATATCCGGACAGAGTAACTGCCAGACCTGAAGAACCTCAGAGTCCTCTCCCCTACATATAACCCAACAGGGACTGCAAGATACATCCATGTCTGCAAAAGAGATTAGGTGCTTACAAAATTATTCAGGTAAAGAGAGTAAAGGAGAAGAAAAGATATAAACTAACCGTTCTTTTGTACCAATCCAGGATAAGGTATAGACGCTCTCCATGAATAACAAGTGATATGTATACAATGATGAACAGATGATGGGAGTACCAGAAGGCATTGAAGCCAGTTAGCTTGTCAAATGGCTTGGGAAGCTTCACCAGGCTACGACGGAACCACCTGGTTGCTAGAGTAAAAGCAATGAGCATGCAGACAACCATAATAACTCCGGTTACACCCTCCACTCCTCTGACTAAAGCCAAATATGTTGGCTTGGTCTCCCCGAAGTACTGGCGCAGTGGAGCATACGTCTCATCTGAGGAATCTATAAGCCGTGGAAAATCACATGCAAGATGGTTTCCTGCATGAAGGATAACACCAACCACAATTGCCGCCGCAATAGTCTGCCATGGCAACACAAAATGTTCATTGTTAGCTGTAACCATTATATCATTATGTGTCAAATTAGCCTAGAGTACGAATGGTAAGTTGATAACAGACACATTAGGCACAACTAATGATCACATTATACACCTGGATTATTTCTGTTTATTACATTATTTCATTTTGTGCGTTCAAATGAAAATGAGCTGGACCACAGCTTGTCCATGCATTAGTTAGCTGATGAGAAGAGCTTCGGATGAGCCAGCTTTACAGCCCAACTATTACTGTCAGCTGACAGCTGCATTCTAATCATGGCCATCCGACTTCTGTATGGTACCAAGTTTCAGCTTCTCTCATCCTCTTAATTTAGGTGGGTACAGAGCTTATATACTACTCCTTCCGTTCCAAAATAAGTGTCATGGTATTGCTTCAATTTTGAACTAAAACCACGACAATTATTTTGGAACGGAGGGAGTATATGTGACCAAAGGTTGTTTCTTTAACACTCATATAAAAGCATGCCTTCAGGATCTGAACTTGCATGACTAGCTTGTGTAAGTCAAATACTGCTGATGGAAAAGAATGACTATCCCATAGCTTAATTTAAAAACAAAACATAAGATAACAGGAGCCAATAAAATGATTTTAAACAGCAACCAGGTAAAATATGATTGTTGTTTCAAGTTCATAACCCATTTTCTAAACTGCACCAATTATCGGGACGCCAGAGAAAGCTTTCAGACAGAAAGTATGGGGGAGTCGTCTATTAACTAAGCTCTATTATGTCCCCTCCATAGTGTTGGGCACATGTGATGTCAGACCCACATGTAGGAACCATCAACCATGGGAAGGACCCATGTATTTAACCAAATTTTGTTGCATCACATGTATTAAGATCAATCACTGCGGTCTACAGAAACTAGGTACGGATAATGAAAGTGTGGAGAGATATCTTTCCAACACATACAAAAATATATCCTGGGTCTGTTCAGAACAAGGAAATTCTGCAGGAAATTTATTGGACAGTTGGACATGGATTAATTTCGCAGAAATCAACAAACAATAACAAAAGCAATGAGGGTCTAATGTCTAACCTTATGGAAGTTGATGTTGTCATCGAACGGTAATGCCCGTGCAGCTCTTGTATTACGCAGCCAAGTAATGGTGTTGCGGCATACAGGTAGGAGGATGAGTGCCATGTTCAGCTTAAGGGTCTCAGCAGCCCCCTTTGCAATTGTTACACAGTAGCCCATCACACTAAATACGTACCGATTGCGGTACTGGATAAATTTCCAAATGAACAATCCAGCCATTATCCCAATCCACAGTGCAAGTACCCAGAGGCGTTTCCAATTGTCCTCCAGATAATAGCTTAATTTGCTGCTCATTTTTCGGATCGGGCTCTTGTGCCTTAGGCCAGCAAGGTTCTGGCTCAGTGCCTGGCTTGTGTAGCTCAAGGCCTGGCTATAGTTCACGTATGTATCCTTCTGCAGTAGCAACGTCTCCAACTGCCAAAGCTGCAATGACAATCACAAACAGTGTTTTTAATGTGTCCCAACATTAAGTAGAATATGGCCTCAAGAAACACTGGCACATTTTTCTACAATATTTGCTGGTAATAAGTCCCATCAATTTGGCCTATCGATAAACCAGACAATTATATAAATTATAATCATTTAAAGTGATAACCAAATGATCTTATGATATATCACTTCAACGTGTGAACATTTCAATTTTAAAAGCACAGAACACACTTTTATCCAACCACCATAATATTATCAGGTAATTAACCGTAGTGGAGTTAACAATGAAAGGCCATTGTGTTGTCTAACTAAAACAGCATATGACCCAACCAACAGTCGAAAATTATCCATAGTTATACTGATCAGGAAATACACGGCAGGTTAACGGTGCACATCAGTTTGAGAACAGAAAGTCAAATAGCCCACCAAACTATAGAAGGCCCCACAAGATTATGATTGCATCTGGTGGCACACATGGCTCCCATATGAGTGCACCATACCTGCTAAATCTTGGGGAACATGCACGCAATAACTCCATCCTAAGAAAGAGGGGCATCGTATTGAATATCCACCTGTACAAGTGCTACACTTCGACAGTCTCCCAAACAAACACAGCCTAGAAGAGACGCATACACATAAGAAATTTAAATGGAACTAAAGCACTGCATATTAGGTATAGCACAGAAGTGAGGCTGCTGAGTATTTGATGTGGATATAATTACTTTGTCCACTAAATAAGACAAATAAGACTTGGCGCCTAATGAAGGTCAAAAGTAATTGTAACCCTGGCGATATCAGAACAACAATTCTACAACAAGTGATACTGGGCACTGAGCCTTGTATTTGATTAGGGTAATGTGCCGTCGCTGTCTCACAAATGCAACATCAGGCGGGACGGTGGATATAATTTGACTATGGATGACACAGGCTCCTGCCAGCAACAGTCTCTATTCTTGATAGGATCAAAAAGGTTTCAGTGTGGATGGCAAAGATAAACTACACCTTTCTTGCTAGAATTAAGCAACATACAGTCAGATGTGCAATGTGGAAAATCTCATTTGAAGACGGCAAATTATGAGAAGATTCGGACTGAACTACACTTGATATTCTGCTATACAGGTGCTCACCAGCTTGAAGCACAGGTGGTCGTCAAGGGAAGCATGATCAGGGTTCTTTGTTACTATTCTATTTTGGTTGTGTCAATTTTCAGCATAAACATGTCAATCACCACAACACTTTTACTGCATCTACTACGTTGATGTTGCTTAAAGAGGAAGCCCCTTCTTCAGCGAACCAAAATATATGACTTCAAGTACAGTTATTAATGATGTCTCTTTTCTGAAGACCTAAGGGCTCCAGGCCCGTGGTTTCCAGTTTCCTCTATTACGAATAACTGCAATTTTCCATATGTTTGGAATGGAGCTAGAGCTCCAGAAAGTGAACCGACAGCAAAGCATTGACCATTGAGAGACACACGACGGGAACTTGTATCCCAGACTGGCCAGCAAGTAAGATGGTTATTGGTTCAACCTTTGGGTATGTTAAAATAGACATGTGGACGAGGGCAGAAGTAGAAACAAAGATAGAATGATATCTAGGATATTTGCTGGAGGAGAGCAATGGCATTTGACTGGCAGGAATAAAAATATACAGAACTTTGTTTTCCAGTAGCAACAATAGCGTTGCTGTCTTGAGAAGCAAAATTTCAAGGAACACAGAGGATAGTGACGGGAAGCCAGAAGGAATCCATAGTTTATACCTCAATGTAGCCGAGGCCTTCGGGGTCTAGCTCCTCCATGATCAACGCGGCGTATTCCTCTGCTTGCTCCTTAAGCCTCGCCAGCTTATTCGCGGACGCACTTAGCATGATGATCTGGAAACACAAAGCAAATTGCCACCTTTAATCATCAGGATTCAGGAACCGTCCTTTTCACAGCTTGGAAAAAGGCACGATGAACAAACAACACAACCTGGCTAGGCCCTTTACACAATGTCACAATCACATCAACGGAACACAATAGATTAGATTAAATCTCTGATTAAAAAGTCCCCCCTGTTGAACGGATTATAATAGCTGGCCAGCCTGACGGGAACGCCCCCCACCAACTACTGTTGCGTTCGATCTGGTCTTCCCTTCACGACTGACTTCCATCGCCATCCGTGGTAAATTTACGTAACCTTCCTCCCGTGTTTCTAGAACAGAAAAAGCTCATGTAGAAAGAGATTGGTGCGTGGGCGCCGGCCAGGGATGATGGTTTCTTCCCCCGCCAGTCTCGCTGGGGGTGGGGGGCCTTGATTAGTCGGCAATGTTTCCCAATCCACACATACGGTTCTTATGCGTGAATCCTGGAGCGCAAGCTTGCAGACAACCAGCAGACAAGGACATGGCGAGAATGGACGGCCCAATCATCAAAATATACTAGTAGTCCGAATATTCTGCTACTACCAAAATGGAAGAATTTGTACTGTCGCAGCAGCAGAAATGCCAAGCGCGACCGGGGTAAAAAGGAAAGGAGATACTACGTATGAAGAACAGCAGCAGTAGTAAGTAGTGGTACCTCTTTCACCTCCGCCTCCGTGATGTGGCCGTCGGCGTCCTTGTCCACCCTGTGATTGGATTGAACCGTACCACGTTAACGGGGCGAGAAATGGTGCGGACTCAGAGCGCGCAGAATGATTTGGCAGGAGGTTGGTTGGGGATTGTAGGGGTGTGGGTTGTTACATGTCGAAGAAGATCTGGAGGCGCGAGTCAAAGCTGTTGTCGGTGATCTGCGACCAGATCTCGCGCAGCTCCTCCCTGTTGATGTGGTCCGACTGCATCTGCCGCCGCCGGCACAGCGTGTCGAAGAGCTCCATGGCGAACTCCTTGGACTCCATCATCCCTGAAAACCAAATGCGGCTAGGGATTAGGAGGGGGAGCGAGCGAAGCGGCTTGAAGATTGCTGCGAGGAGGGCAGGGAGATTTGAAGCAACCAAGCTGACCTATGCATTGCGGGAAGTCGGCGCGGGAGAGGCGGCCGTCGAGGGCGAGGCGGTCGAAGTTGCGCTGGACCTCGATCCAGGCGTTGTTGCTGGCCTTGGTGTTGCCGCTGATGAAGCGCAGACCCTTGATGGCGCGCTGCGCGGTGGACTTGGTGCGGTCGAGCTGCGCGCGCTGGCGGCGCTCGGCGCGGGCGGCGAGGGCGGACTCGATGCCCGACGGCGGGTGCGCGGCCGGCGGGGGCTGAGGGGGCTCGGCGAGGGCGGCGCGGCTCTGGGTGCGCGTGAAGCGCTTGGTGAGGTCCTGCGAGATTTGCTTGGCGCGGGACACCCCGGCCTTGAGCTCCTGCGAGAACTGCAGCAGCCGGTGCGACGAGGTCCGCCGGATCGCCGGCGACCGCGACCGCGACGGGCCCGCCCCGGGCGGTGGCGTTGGCTCCGCGCTCCATCCCATCACCGACGGCGACGCCCCCGACGACGAGGCGGCGGCAGAAGCGGCCGCGTTGGCGTTTGCGGCGGCGGCCGGCTCGACGCTGCGCAGCACAATGGTGTCGTCCTCCTGCAGGTCGAGCGTGACCTCGACGAGCTCCTCGCCGTCGTCGGAGCTGCGGTCGGAGCCGCGCGGCGAGGAGCCGGTGCTGAGCGAGCGCGGCGTCGTGGCGCCCGAGCCGCCGCCCCACCGCGGCCGGCCCGGGGCCCCGCCACCGCCGGCGACCCCCCGCATGACGGCTCCTTCCTTCCCTCCGGCAGAGCAGTCCGCCCGACACGGCCGCGCTGCGACCCACCAAACTGGGTTGACGATTTTGGGGAAGGGGTGGGAGCGAGGGGGGAGAGAGGAGACGAGAGGGGTGATATAGCTCACGCAACAGTCCAACGAAGGCGACCTAATGCTACGCGCTGTAGTAGTACTTACTGGCTGGCTCGCTCGCTTAGCTAAGCGTAGCCTAAAGCTTTGTGCTCACCAGCCAGGCTTTGTCGTTCCACTGCGCGTGTGGATGGGGGCTGTGGCCGGAGAAAAAGAGCAGACATGAATATCCCGGGCCGGCCAGCCGCCGTAAAAGATTGGTTAATAGTGGTGGTACTAGTGACGACAAAGCCAAGCTGGCCGCGCCGATCTCCAGGAAATACGAGTGCACGACCCGACTCCCGGTGCTGCTGACCAGCACCATGTAGCGGTAAGTCGTAGGAGCAGCTGAGGTTTCACTTTCACACCGTGGTAGTAGTAAAGCTGGTCAAGGCGGAGACCCGGCGGGCGGCGGTGCGACGTGGCCGCGTGAACCGCTCGTGGCCATGCATGGCGTGCTCCGGCGTTGCCCGCGCGCGCGCCGTCACGTCCCGGCGCGCGCCGCGTATCGTCGAGCGGCACCTCGCGACGCGCCGCGCCGTGCCGTGGCGTGCGATCGCGACGCTCTCGCTTCGTTTTCGTTGCGTGCCCCGGCGGCGACTTGCGAGCGAGCTGGTTGCCGGTCGGTCAGCGAGCTTGAGTGGGCGGGGCGCGCGCACCTACGGGTCGAGGACGGTGGCGCATCGCATGCGCTGCCTGCCAGGATAGAAGCGATGGATAGAGAGATAGAGGGCGCGCCATGATGAGGGCGAACATGGGGGCGAGCTGAGCAGCGCCTTTGGTGGCCACGATTGTCGCCGCGGTCTCCAGCACCGGATCATTGGCTTTGCCTCCGCCAAAACATTCCTGGCCCCCAGCGAGGTCTCTCTCTCTCTCTCTCTCTCTCTCTCTCTCTCTCTCTCTCTCTCTCTCTCTCTCTCTCTCTCTCTCTCTCTGGGCGTGCACTACGTACGTACGTGGTGACGGCACCATATGGTTCCGTTTCCTGAGGAATAATGCTCTGCTCTCTCTGGGAAACAAGGCTGCGGCTGACGACCACCGCGGGTGGCCGGTGAAGTGGTGAGTGAGTGATCCGTAGAAAACCATGCACACCTATGAACGCAATTGCAACAATGCGGCCGGGCTTATTTGTACTTTAAGCGTGTTTTGGTGGGATAACGAGGTAGTATAATGTAAGTGAGTAATAAGTAACGGCATCTCCAACGCAGACTCCAAAACCGGACACCGCATCCGTCCAGCACAGGGACTGATGTGTGGCACTCGGGGCGCCGGAGTAGGTTCCCCGTCACACGCGCTAGTTTAATGGAGGTATGCGGACAGATGGATGTCGTTTAATGCAAAGAGAAGGCGTGCGCAGCAGGCGTGCAACGAGCGATGCTCTCGGCAGGCGAGCCGCTTCAATGTCGACTCTAGTGACCTGTCGCGTCTGCTCTTGGCCGGAATGAACGCGGAGCTAACGCTCTGACGAACGCATGCGGACGAGGGAGAGGGATTTTGGGTGGGCCAGATTCACTTGCGTGGCAGCAGTCCGGACTCCTACAAAGCCCCCCCCCCCCTCCCGCGCGGTTTGGGGAGAAAATGACGTCTGGGCCGACTCACGGATGGATACAGGACCGCATTGGATGGCAAAACACGTCCAGACTACACGGTTGCGGGCGGTTTGAGAGTTGGCGTTAAAGATGCCCGAGCTAGTTCCAAGCTTGACAGACATTATTTGATTTGGTTGACGAGGACAAACGGAACAAAGTGGTTCCACCGGAGAGAATATTCATGTGATATCGTTGCTACTCCCTCTGTTCCCAAATATAAGTCTTTCTAGAGATTCCATCAAGTGACTACATGTGGAGCAAAATGAGTGAACCTACATTCTAAAATATGTCTATATACATCCGTATGTTGTTGTCCATTTGTGTGTCTAAAAAGACTTATATTTGGGAAAGGAGGGAGTACTTGCTAGTGTAAGGTTGTGCATCAACTGTTGATGTCATATCTTTTGCCATGATTATGAATGGAAACTTGGGTGATGTCATATCTTTTGCCATGATTATGAATGGAAAATACGAATTGTGGGTGATGAAAGTACAAATAAAATGTTGAACATTACTCGTATAAATGTTGCTGAGAATGTGTTTCTTTTGCGGGGAAATGTTGAAAGTACAACTCAATGTTGTTGAAAAAGCAAATGAGTTGTTGGAGGTACGAGCAACTTTACCATGAAGCCATATTGGTCCAGTCGCCATACAAACTGTCAATGTGATGATTTTGATCCAAAATGACACTCTAACAGAGTGATCATATGCCTTCAAGTCGGCATAGTTTATGGAGCTCGCTCCAAAATAGAGCTCATAGACTCCATATTTGGAGGTTGTGGAGGAGCTCGCTCAAATTCAATAGTCAGTGTGGGAATCAAGTTTCAGCTTCTTTCTCATCACGCCACGTGAAAGATTTGAAGCAGTCCGGCCTTTCACGCACCACCGGGGACGAGCATGACGGTGCCATAACCTCGAGGTATAGATATGGAGGACAGAAGAAGCCTAACGACAATAGGGCGCCTGTGCTGACGACGCCATGAAGAAGAGGAAGAGGAAGAGGATGCTGCACCAGCACCCAAGTCTCAGAAGCTTATGGGAGATACTATCAAGTCAGGGGCTGCAACATCAAAGCCCAAAACTGCTCCCAAAGCAACAGCTCAAGCTCAGAAGCCTTGTAAACCCAAGAGAAGCACCAGAAACATCCCAGCTGAAGAGAAGAACAAGGCCCCAGTGCCTGAGGTTGAAGAAAAAGATGATGAAGCCCATGTGCTAAGAAAGCTGAAGCCAAAGGTTCCATATCACAATGACACTCATCCAGTGGCAGAGGGAACATCAGAAAGGATGCATGATTGAGACTTTGGAGACAGTCTGATCCTTATGCTGCGAGAAGGAGAACTGCTGTGGACTACAGGTTCCACACCAAAGAACAGCAAGATTTCTATGAGACCATTCTGCTTGACAAAAAGCCAATTGTCTGTGATATGAAGTGGGTTGATTGGGAATATATTGATGAGAATGAAGATCACTTCACAGGTGTACATGAAAGCTTCAAAGCTTGTGGAGTTGATAAATTTGTTGGACAGAAGCTCACTAAATGGAATGATGAGCTAATCATGCAATTCTACTCCACTGCTCATTTCTATCCTGATGGAAGGATAGTATGGATGTCTGAAGGTACAAGGTACCAATCAACTGTTGAAGAATGGGCCAAGTTGATCAATGCCCCAGAAGAACATGAGGATGATTTGGATGTGTATGCCAAGAAGAAGAAAGACCACAATTCCATGGCAAATATTGTCGGGGAACGTAGCAGAAATTCAAAATTTTCCTACGTGTCACCGAGATCAATCTATGGATTAACTAGCAACGAGAGAGAGGGGAGTGCATCTTCATACCCTTGAAGATCGCGAGCGGAAGCGTTCAAGAGAACGGGGTTGATGGAGTCGTACTCGTCGTGATCCAAATCATCGATGATCCTAGCGCCAAACGGACGGCACCTCCGCGTTCAACACACGTACGGAGCAGCGACGTCTCCTCCTTCTTGATCCAGCAAGGGGAAGGAGAGGTTGATGGAGATCCAGCAGCACGACGGCGTGGTGGTGGAAGTAGCGGGATTCCGACAGGGCTTCGCCAAGCGCTACGGGAGGAGGGAGATGCGTCACGGGAGGGAGAGGGAGGCGCCAGGGCTTTGGTGTGGCTGCCCTCCCTTCCCCCCACTATATATAGGGCCAAGGGAGAGGGGGGCGCAGCCTTGGCCCTTCCTCCAAGGAAGGGTGCGGCCAGGGAGGAGTCCATCCTCCCCAAGGCACCTAGGAGGTGCCTTCCCCCTTTAGGACTCTCCCTCTACCTTATCTCTTGGCGCATGGGCCTCTTGGGGCTGGTTCCCTTGGCCCATATAGGCCAAGGCGCACACCCCACAGCCCATGTGCCCCCCCCCGGGGCAGGTGGACCCCCGGACCCCTTTCGGCACTCCCGGTACAATACCGATAATGCGCGAAACTTTTCTGGCGAGCAAAACAAGACTTCCCATATATAAATCTTTACCTCCGGACCATTCCGGAACTCCTCGTGACGTCCGGGATCTCATCCGGGACTCCGAACAACTTTCGGGTTACCGCATACTAATATCTCTACAACCCTAGCTTCACGGAACCTTAAGTGTGTAGACCCTACGGGTTCGGGAGACACGCAGACATGACCGAGACGACTCTCCGGTCAATAACCAACAGCGGGATCTGGATACCCATGTTGGCTCCCACATGCTCCTCGATGATCTCATCGGGTGAACCACGATGTCGAGGATTCAATCAATCTCGTATACAGTTCCCTTTGTCTACCGGTATAGTACTTGCCCGAGATTCGATCGTCGGTATCCCGATACCTTGTTCAATCTCGTTACCGGCAAGTCTCTTACTCATTCCGTAACACATCATCCCGTGATCAACTCCTTGGTCACATTGTGCACATTATGATGATGTCCTACCGAGTGGGCCCAGAGATACCTCTCCGTTTACACGGAGTGACAAATCCCAGTCTTGATTCGTGCCAACCCAACAGACACTTTCAGAGATACCTGTAGTGCACCTTTATAGCCACCCAGTTACGTTGTGACGTTTGGTACACCCAAAGCATTCCTACGGTATCCGGGAGTTGCACAATCTCATGGTCTAAGGAAATGATACTTGACATTAGAAAAGCTTTAGCAAACGAACTACACGATCTTGTGCTATGCTTAGGATTGGGTCTTGTCCATCACATCATTCTCCTAATGATGTGATCCCGTTATCAATGACATCCAATGTCCATGGTCAGGAAACCATAACCATCTATTGATCGACGAGCTAGTCAACTAGAGGCTTACTAGGGACATGTTGTGGTCTATGCATTCACACATGTATTACGGTTCTCAGTTAATACAATTACAGCATGAACAATAGACAATTATCATAAACAAGGAAATATAATAATAACTATTTTATTATTGCCTCTAGGGCATATTTCCAACAAATATGTACAAGGAGATCCCAGACAAGGCTTTGGAGAGACACAAGTTTGGATCTGTACACTATTTATTGTCTGGTCAGCCTACTATCAACACCATCTCAAGGCATACCCTGTTACCCAAATCTGGAGATCACAAGATGATTAGAGGACATTCCATCAACTTGCTGCAAATATTTGATATCCCTCAGAAATTCAAGGTCATGAGTCTGATTGTTGAGACAATCAAGAGGACAGCTGCTGACCAGAAAAGATCTTGTGGGTATGCTCCACATATTCAGGTGCTCATCAACTCAAAGATGGGCACAGGGACTTACTTGTTGGACAAGGAGCATTTACCCTTGCACCCAGATTTTGAAGACAACACAGTTGTGATGAATGAGGATGAACCTTCATCTGTGCAAGCACAAGAAAAGAGAGCAAATGCAAAGGCAGAGAAAGTTGCAAAGATGCCAAGTATTGAGGAGGCATATGAAGTGTTCCTGAAGAGCAAACAAGATCAACTAGCCTATCTGATTCAAGCTACATTGAGGATTGAGAAGGGCTTGGCCACCCTGACTCAGAATCAGAAGAGCTTGGAAAGGATCATAGAGACCAAGTTTTATGAACTTGATCTGAAAGTCACTGAGATTTAGACGGCAGTTGAGCAGCTCCAGGAGGAAGCAGAAGAGAATAAGGGGAAGGCTACTACAGATGCTTTTCGCAAAGTGCCTAGAGGTCAGAGGTCTGCTGCAGAGCCAGTACCAGATACTAGAGCTACATCGTCAGCATCAGCAGCTACAGCTTCAGTGCCACCTCCAGCAGCCACTCCACCAGCTCCAACTACAACAACTGATGCCTTCATCCTTGGAGTTCTCTCTACACCACCTCCCGAAGACCAAGCCTGAGAGACGCATAGCACTATGCATTTTCGATTTTTTTTGTAACTTGTTGCCAAAGGGGGAGAAATGTATAGATCATAGGCTTCGAGAGAGAGTGTTTTGCTTCTTTGTCTCACTTGCTGTTTGGTTGAACTTTATTGTGTGCTTGGTTGATACTCTATGTATGTATGTGAGATACCTGTATGATCATGTGTTTGATCATATGCTACTTTAATGCTTGCTTGGATGATATTATCTCTTATATCCCATATATGATCATTCACTTTGCTTGGTGATGAGTCCATGCTTTTAATTTCTATCATTTTGAGCGCTCCACCAAGATGTATGTGACATGGAAGAGTAACCCATGATCCTAATCGATTGTGCATTTGCATTCAAAAGCAAATTTTAAATAATGCACAAATTTAGGGGGAGCTCTTTCCACATACTTCTCAAAGCGACGATGTATTTCAACCTTATTATCATTTGTCGACGCTTTGATCTATATGTCGTCATTAATTACCAAAAAGGGGGAGACTGAAAGTGCAACTATCCCTGGGTGGTTTTGGTAATTCCTAACAACATATAGCTCATTGAGCTAATGATATTTCAAGATAAATATTTCAGGAAAGTTCAATGATTGGCATGACATGGATCAGGAATGTGGACCCCTTAAAATGCTAAGGACAAAAGATTGACTCAAGCTCTAAAACTCAAGACTCTACATTTTACTTTTAGTGATCCAAGTGTTGGGGAACGTAGCAGAAATTCAAAATTTTCTACGCATCACCAAGATCAATCTATGGAGTTTACTAGCAACGAGAGGGAAGGAGTGCATTTACATACCCTTGTAGATCGCGAGCGGAAGCGTTCAATAGAACGGGGTTGATGGAGTCGTACTCGTCGTGATCCAAATCACCGATGATCCTAGCGCCGAACGGACGGCACCTCCGCGTTCAACACACGTACGGAGCAGCGACGTCTCCTCCTTCTTGATCCAGCAAGGGGGGAGGAGAGGTTGACGGAGATCCAGCAGCACGACGGCATGGTGGTGGAAGTAGCGGGATCCCGACAGGGCTTCGCCAAGCGCAAGCGGGGAGGAAGAGGTGTCACGGGAGGGAGAGGGAGGCGCCAGGGCTTAGGTATTGCTGCCCTCCCTTCCCCCCACTATATATAGGGCCAAGGGAGAGGGGGGGGGCGCAGCCTTGGCCCTTCCTTCAAGGAAGGGTGCGGCCAGGGAGGAGTCCTTCCTCCCCAAGGCACCTCGGAGGTGCCTTCCCCCTTTAGGACTCTCCTTTTTTTTTCTTATCTCTTGGCGCATGGGCCTCTTGGGGCTGGTGCCCTTGGCCCATATAGGCAAAGGCGCAGTCCCTACAGCCCATGTGCCCCCCCGGGGCTGGTGGATCCCCTTGGTGGACCCCCGGACCCCTTTCGGCACTCCCGGTACAATACCGATAAAGTGCGAAATTTTTCCGGCGACCAAATAAGACTTCCCATATATAAATCTTTACCTCCGGACCATTCCGGAACTCCTCGTGACGTCCGAGATCTCATCCGGGACTCCGAACAACTTTCGGGTTACCGCATACTAATATCTCTATAACCCTAGCGTCACCGAACCTTAAGGCGTAGGCGGAGAGAGTCCTGCAAAGAAGGTGACGGCGTCGCCCGAGCAATAGTCGTCTCATCCTGTGCCATGACGTCACGTCCCTTCGATATTGAACATGTGCGGAGTTCGGACGTGGCACGGGCGGCGGGGTTGGTTTCTTGGACGCCACGCCAATTCAATGCCACCTCCAATGACGGGTCACATCCGCTCTAACCGGCATGAACGTGCTGCTCTGGACCGGCATGAACGTGCTGCTCTGGACCGGCATAAATGCAGTGCAAAAAGCAGAGGAGCGTTCACGCGAGAGAGGATTTGCGCGCGGATGATGTTTTTGGGTGAGACCAGGGTGTCAGACGCGTATGTGGCGGCTGTCCGAACACCCGCAAAGCTCCCCTGGTTTGCGAGATTTTGGACAATCGTACGCCTCCGCGAACAAGTGGGTCTCGCGTTGGGTGGTAAAATGCATGCGAATAACTTGGTCCGACATTTACGGGTAATTTGAGGGTCGATATTGGAGGGCGTGAACACTTGACCACTTGAAACGAGTGGTTAGAAAAACAATCAACAACATACAAGAACACCGAAACAACACACCTTTTCGAAAGCACAGGAGCAAAGAAAAACCATGCATGTGTTTTTCTTTTTTTGAGGGAACCATGCATGTGTTTTTTGCTTTCTCTGTCGACGGCTCTTGCTGTCCATTTGTGCGGGAAAATAGATGGCGATTGGATTAAAACAAATGAGACTTTTTCTACTGTTTTTTCCTTTAAAAAATAAATAAATACATGATCACAAGAGCCAGAAGAGCCTAATCACAGGCGTACTTCTTCTGGCTCTTGATCCTTCTGCCCGTGCGGAGTGACTGCGACGGAGGAAAAAAGCGAGGAGATCTGTGTGCTAAGACACGAGAAATCCGAGTTGTTAGCACCTTGTGATCTGCCGATTCGACGAGGAAATGTTCAACCAGCTTCCCATGATTAGGCTTTGCCAGCTCATGAATCATATACGTGCGTCAAATAAAGATCGTGTTCGTACGCCACTAGCATCTCTCAAGATTCTCCAGAAAAATAAACATGGCAGTTGGGCATTGACATTTTGACAAGCACGGTCAATGCATCGCCATGTCAAATCCTCTCTGCTTTATCAAAGCCAGGAGGACAAATTGTAGCTAGCTAACAGAGATGCACGTTGGCGGATTGCCATGTCAAATCCTTTTCGCGTCTCTTTGCAATAAGGTTCTACCCCCTCCGCCCCGTAATATAAGACGTTCTCTGCAAGCTTCACGGAGGGAGTTGTTAACTGGCTCTTGCGACAATAAAATCAGGGTGTATATTTTTAGAGAAGCAAACTAGTACTTCCTGATCTAAACGATGTTATATATTTTTTACGGAGGTAATATCACTGTATCAAACTGCATCGATCTAGGGCATGTAGAAGAACAGGAGATGATGTACGGGGGGCATAATAACATAAAGTAGAGTTTCTAGTTGACCTGGGTATCACTAGCAAGCAGAGTAGCACGCATGTTCAATGTCTGACTTCGCAACGGGGAGACCTTGGATGAAGTCATGTGCGTGCATCACCGTGAGAGGGGAAGTTGCCCAACGATTCCTGGATCCCACCACTCCTTCATCACCCAACAGCACGCACATTCCATCATTCACGACAGATTTGTTCATCGTAGGCTAAGTGCTCGGTATATCTTCGGACCTCCAGGAGGCCTGAACCCGCACAAACTAGCAAACACCTTATGCATATTTCCTCTGCAGTCCACCTTCGACGCATCAGTTTAGGTCCTACATATAGTGCAGTTGCCTCCAAAACAAATAAGGAGTACGTGAAAATGTACGTTTTTTTTAAAAGAAGTTAAACCCCCGGCCTCTGTATCAAACGATGCATGTAGTCATCTTTATTAATCATTCCACAAATGTATGAAAAAATATACATCAAATCATCCGAAGTCATCACCCACACCTACAAATTCGATAATGAGGAGTGCTCTCACTCCCCATTTCTAAAACCGGTGTTGCCGCCGATCCATCCACATAACGTATCGGGACTAACAACCGGTGCAGCAGACCTAAAACGCACATCACATGCACACGTTTTAAAAGCTGCCATATTCATTGGACCACTGACCCATCTTCAGGAGGAAGATCCGCATCATCCTTACTAGTCCGGACATCCGTCGATGCCACCATTGCGCCCAACGGCGCCACCGCCCTGCGCTCGTCCGTCCAGACGAGAAGACTCTCGAAGATCTGTCGTGCATAGCACCTGCCAACCAGGCATGACTCAGCGTAGCACCTGTCGGCCAGGCATGACTTGACAACTCGACCAAAGCTTCGTGCAAGACGGAGCCGCTCCACCTCCTGACTCTGTCTTCCAGCGCTGCTCCACAAACGATGCTCCCAGGAGAGAAACGGCACCGCAGTACCGCCATCGTCCGATCTGGAAGACTAGATCCTAAGGTTTCCCTCAAAGCAGTGCCCATCACCAGCAAACGTCAATGACCCACACAATGCCCACCACCACTCAGCCCTCAAGGCGGCGCCTTCTGGAAGGTCACGGCATCAAGGCCGCCGCCGCCGCCCACCGGAGTTAGGGTTTTCACCCGAGAGGCGGGGGAGGGGGGATGAAGGAGCAGACATAGACCGATGTCTCCAAGAAGAAAAGCGGCGCCCTTGAGCGTCATCGGCGGCGCGGCCAGCCGGGGCCGACCAAGGGGTTTCCCCCAATCTGGATCTCCTCCACCAGCTTCACCCACGGCCAGGGTCCCAGCAACCACGCCGACACCGCCAGAAACCCACAGGAGAGAAGCCCACCGATCGGGGCTAGATGACAGCGGCCAGATCTGGCGCCGCCGCCGGCCGCCAGAGCAGTCATGCCAGGCCATGGTCCATCGAAGATCCGTCGGCCGTCTGACCGGACCACTGGCACCACGCCAGTCCCGCCTCTCGCCGGCATGGAGGGGCCTCGCCGGAAGGGCCGCCGCCCCAGATCCAATCTCTCTCCAGCGGTAGGCGGAGCAGCAAGGGCCCTGCCGCCGCAGTCCCCGGCTGCGCCACGGGCTTGCCTGGCGCCAGCCTCATGCAGCGGCGAGGGATGGAGGAAGAGGAGCAGGGTACGCCGGCGGCGGGAGGGTGGTCGCCCCCGAGTCGCCCGGGCGGGGCGACGCGGGGGATTCTACTGAATAGTGCTACTTTATTGTACGTGGAAATGTACGTAGAATGCAGCCAAAGTTAGCAGTAGTTTCGGTGGATTATGATAATGCCGCCCGCAAGACAATCTTTTGTCTGTATTACGGTTTGGCAACCAACCTTAGCATGTTTCTACGCCTACCTTCTCATTGCAGATTATACAAAGCCGAGCCTAACAAGTCTGTTGACGCTCAACATTTTCGGTCGCTCGCTGCCACTAAGCTCCACTGGCTTGTTCGACGCGCATCAACCAAATCTAGAAGCACACCCAAGTCCGTCATCAGGTGCCCCTCCTAGAGACGCTTCTCATCAGCAACAACCTGAGACGTCCGTCCGAGGGTCCATCTCAGGCAGCCGAGGTTACGTACGCATGCTTTATACGATACAGTATACCACACTGCACCGGCCTACCGGCTAGGCGTGTGATCAATCTGAGCACTCAACGGCCGGCCTAGCTAAATTTCTTTGCATGTAGCAGCGCACTGCATCCCGTGTGACAACGATCAAGCAACAGATCGGCCATGCTGGGTAGAAAACGATGTCACGCGGCGTGTCCGGAGAAGATCGCTTTCGGCCTTGCCATCGATCTATCTAATCTACGTACCTAACAGCAGTCTGAACCCGAGAGAAACCTAACCCAGTTAGAGCTTCTTCCCAGGTGACGATGGATAAAGCAACGGCAACCAAAGATGACGCCCTCTGCCAACTGCTGAAAGATGTTAGTGCTTCGGGTTGCCAAGATCATGCACAATTAGTTATGTATTCCAATTAGGTACATCAAACTGGAACAAGACCTCATTGTGTATTAGCTGATTCATCGACTACAGTTTCTTTTATAAGTTAGAAAACAAAATTTACTTTCTTTTAATAATTATTAACGCAAACCACATCTAAGCGTGGAAAGAAGAACCCAATCTTTTGGCCTCACCTTCCTATGTAATATGTGTTCCCGTTTGCGCATTCTTTTCTCTGTTTACACGGCATGATTGTCTGAATTTTATGCAGGGCTTAAGGTTTAGTTTTGCTTGGTGACGTTGTGTTCCAGCAAACAACATGTTCATGTCCTAGGTTGGTTCCCCTTCTATTTACTTGCCTGTCTTAAACAATTAGCAGTAGAGCTATTCCATTCACCCGTCAGCAAAAAGGAAGAAGCACGCGCATGGTTCTGGGATAGTACAGAGGTAAATTTTGATTTTTATTTGCAATGTTCATGGTGTTTATATCGGCGTTGCCTGTGGTGTAGGAGTGGCGATCTGCCTGTCATTGAGTGTGTTCGAAAGAGTGCTGTTTTTGCGATGATGCAGATGTGTGCTTGAATCTATACTTGTTTCTATGAATACCAATTAGATGATCACTTTTTGTGCATTTGCTGCAGTGAAAACCAACTATTTGATCACTTTCTGTGCACTTGTTGCCGTGAATACCAATTACATGATCACCTTTTGTGGTACATGGAATTGAAATGTTCAGAGTTTGTTCCATATTCTAGCAAACAAGGGCACAAACAAATTAAGCGTTTGCTGATTCATACAACTGAAAATTTCACAAGCCTTTTGATCACATTTCTGACCGAGCAGATATCGTCGAGGCTTATGCCCACGGAGAGCAGCAGCAACAACATTCGGATTTCTCCATAATCAAGACAAGCACGCTCTGAAAAAAACCCAAACCTCCATAAAATCCATACACAAGAACAGCATCCAGTGTGGATCACTGATCTCATCGGCGATGATCTGCGCACGAATTTCATTTCCGAAGAAGCGAGAGGCAATCCTACCGGATCTATGGCGACAGAGGAATGTTCCTTCGGTACAAAGGCAGATCACAAGCTCTCACAACTCACAGTGATTTGTGGGTCGAGAATTCACCTCATCTGCTCTGTCTAGTCGCGGCCGCCGCGGAGGGAGCTGAGGCGTTCGAGCCACTGCTCGTCGGGGACGGTGCCGGCCCACGGCGGCGGCGCGCCGGGGAACGCCACGCCACGCATCGCGTCCACGATCCGGGCCGCGGCGCCCGCGGGCAGCTGGGCGCGCCGCCGGCGCTCGTCGTCCAAGGAGGCCGCGGCCTCCCTCGCGCCCGCGCCTTCTTCCTCGTCGCTCTCTTCTTCTTCGTCGTCGGAGGCGAGATCCAGCTCGGAGACGCCGTTGTCGACCGCGTCGAGGCGGCGGTGAGATGCGAGATCGGGGTCGGGGTCGGCGTCGCTGTCGGTGTCCGACGCGGCGCCGGAGATGGGGAGGTAGTCGGCGTCTCCCTCGGCCTCGGAGTCTGAGGCGGAGGCGGAGGAGTGGTCCGGCAGGCCGGTGGAGGCGGCGGCTGGGAGGTGGCCGTTCCCGGAGATGGACATTGTGGGGAGGAGAAAACAGAAAACAATTCCAGAGGGGCGCCACTCGCTTGGGGAAGAATACGGGTGGGTGGGTACCCGAAGCCCGGGTATTTGGTGATACCTTTGGGCCTGTTTGGGCCGAATTCGCAGCGCCAGCCTCCACATATTTGTTTTTTTCCTAGAAGATCCTCCACATATTTGGTGACCCCCTTCGCCCGCGCTCCCGAAAAACAGAGGCGAAAAGCGCGGGAGGAGACCAGTAGCGGCGGCGGAAAGCAGGCCTCGACGGCGGCGCAGGTCAGACACCCCCTCCTCCTCTCATCTCCCCGCCCCCGGCCGTCTTTCCCCCTCTCTGCGGCGTTACGCGTAGCCCCATCTGCCCCTCGCGACGGCGGCCTCCATCTCGGATGCGGCTCGGTCACCGCTGGCTCCTGCCTCTCATGGCGACCTCCGCGTCGCCCCCCTCACCCCCCACGGTCGGGACCCCATGGCGACCGAGCCTTTCCCCCTTGCCCCCATGGCCTTCACCCCATGGCGGCTGCTGTTGTATAATGTTCTTATTTTTGTACAGAATTGGGTCTCTCATGTGAGTTCCAAGTATCATTTCTTGAACCTCCAAACAACACAATTCAGATTCAATTTCAAGATCAATGTCTGGGAGATTTGATATTGGCACCAGTTCAATTGCATGGCCCTCAATATCAACATTCAAACGGAGCCTTAGAGTAGCACTCCGTATATGAATATAGGAGGCCAAATCTGATGAGTGAGTTGGACTTTCTCTCATCGGCATTGTGCAAACTGTTCATGCAGGGCTGAGCATAAGCAACAGTGATCTGTCCCACTTGGTGAAATGCCTTGTTACTACGATGTCGATGACATCCTCATGGAGGAGGAGGTAACCATGCTCGTGTTACCCTCTGCTTCATTTATGCTTGTACAGATGACATGAATACTCTACTGTAATTGCAGCTTATTTCGGTTGTTTTCCAAGTAACTGCAAATGGTGTTGGTATGCTAGATCCTGGCGCCGAGAGAAACAGTGTAAGCATCTGTCCAATGACATTTCTGCATTTATCTTTAACTGCTATCTTAAACCTGCTGATGGGCAACTGCTGCCAATTCTTTCTCTGGCCTGTTTGTTCTTGAGCAAATTACTTCTCAAATACGCTGACTAGTTAGATGATGTTTACCTGAGATAGATGCATCGTGCATTCTTGCTCATTTTAGTTTGCAAAACCGATATGGAACGCTAGGTGCTTTCTTATTTCCCTGTGTGCCATGTTTCTCACTAACTGGGAGTTAGATGCTTTGTTTTTGAGAACATTTTCTTGCTACCATGGCAAATGAAATGGCGTATTTCATCTGGTTCCAACAAAAAGAGAAATGATCTTATTCTTTATGTTCAGGTTGAGAAGGGTGCTAAGGTAGACCTTCCATTTTGGCTTGCTCATGGGATGCTGTCTCTGGAACAAGCGGTGTCGATAAATGTACCTCCTTGCTTCACCCAGAAGTAGGTTTCTTTGTATTTTGTTTTGCATCTGTAGAAATTCTCAAGAGGGACATCAAAATATACTGTATGCAGTAGTATGTAGTTATCGTTCTCATTTCAACATATTTACACGTACTTTGCTTGCAGAACTCGGAAGGAGATCCAAGCTGATGCAGCCTGTGTTGATTTGAGGGTTCGGTGCCCTTACTTTTATGAGCTAGGATGCAAGATTGTTCCTCTGTAAGTTCTGAACGACCTCAGTTACACGTACTATTTTGTTTCCTTTTTCTTCCATCTCATTACCTTTCTCTATGCAATCTTAAATTTGTAAATTCTCATTAAAATACTTATATATCATCTTTGGTAGAAATACATTACCCACTCCATTGCTTTGCAGAACTTTGATGAGCCTTAGACATCTTATAGTCTCAGTCACAATAACCGGGCAATTGTGTAGGCATACAGCACTACAGTACATTATCCTTTCTGCATGTATTCTGTTTTTGTAAAACTTGGAATGCTTCCATCTCCATGAGCAAGATAGTTTCAGTCATCAGTCATATATTAAGTTAAAATAGGAGGAACTTCTGTAAGTTCAAGTAACTGTAATCTTGGGGAGAAGATGCAGTTGATACTATGAATTGTATATAGGCAAGTTGATTTCTTGCGAACATAATGCAATCATATGGTTTTCTTTTCTGAGGGCCCAGACTAAAACATGCTTTTAACCACACTTGCAGTGTATCTCCCATCTCAGTTTAGCCAAACCATGTTCAAACTGGTGTTCAACTGTTCTAATTTCGTATTTTAGCAAGCTCCCCTCTGTCCACTCCAACAAATGATTTAATAAGTCATAAGGAGGTATTATATGGCCGCCTTGAAATGATCAATATATTCCTTGCTGATCCTACCATTGTTGCCGAGACCAAACTATCATTCTAGGAAATTTAATCATACACCTGACAATGACCTCTGATGCCACTAGGTCAATTTGTGCTTGTAACACGTGTTGATTCTGTGTTGACATATGGTGATATGAACATAATAGACCATAACTAAGTCTTCCTGAATACATAAGTTATGATTATTTGAGGTCTATCTCTTTTCAAAGGAATACTCTGGACTCTGCACTTAATGAGGACAAGAGCTGGCTGCAATCATCTTAATCTGAACAATTCAGACATAGATCTCAATGGTCTTTTGCCTTTAATTTTAGTGCTCACTAGAACAGAAATAATGAAATGTTTAGTAGCCACCTGTAGCACATGTTGTGAGCAACTGGGTGAACTTGTAGAGGTACCACTTGACAATTAATTGGTTATACTCTTGAGTGATCCTAATTGGGATTTGATTTTCTTATGATGGTTCATGTGATTTGGTTGAAAAGGTGTAACTATTCTCAGATTAGATATGATCTATGTCAATTACAGTGCCAATGTGTCATTCCATGGCGTGCATTATTTGACACATTCTTTTATGGTTGATACATTCTTTTGTGGTCGGTTTAGAGGTCTGAATATCCTTGTCAAATTGGCCCAACCCATCTGGTTACTGTCCACAATCAGGTCGAAGACCCCCTGCAGTTACTGCTGTAGTCACAATTTTGTCAGTTCTGTGAAATATTGTTATGTGTTGCCTTTGTAGTTTGTATACTGAAGTTAGGGATCCCATGAAGTTATTATGTGGTGATGTCTGGGCACCTTATATATTACTCCCTCCATTTCTAATACTACCTCCGTGCCAAAATATATGACATTTTGGTAGGCTAAACTAGCTTACTAAAACGTCATATATTTTGGCATGGAGGTAGTACATTTCACTGTATCATTTTTTCTCCTTAATGCATATCATTTTACTATTTTGAGGCAACTTTACACCATTTCCCCCTTTTGTCTATTTTGAAAGCCATTTATTAGTATGGACTAGACTGTGTGACTAGCACAAAACTCCAAAAGTTAATAAGTGGTGTAAATAGAGTGGGAATTCGATCTTTAACCCCACTTTTGCTGGTACTGTGATAATTCGTTCTTACATCGTAATGGATTATTTCCCCACCTTTCTTTCGCATTTGATCTTTTGCCCTCTAGCAGCCTGCATCCATACTCAGCAGTGAACTAGGAGTAGAACTGGAGAACATTTTTGCATATCAGATTTGAGAATTCAGCCCTCTAGCAGCCTGCACCCACAGTCAGCAGTGAACTCGGAGTAGGACTGGAGAATGTTTCCGCATTTCAGATTTCAGAACAGACCACGTCTGACATGGACTAGGAGTAGGAATTCAGAATTCAGGACACGGTTCCATCGATATTTAATGCTGTTAGCCTGATAAGTCGAGTCGAAGATGTCCGGCTGAGAACCAAGTGTTGACTCGTAAACTAGTCGAGTCTCTTAATAATTGGGATGAGATATGGTGCATGTGTACAGGAATGGATCAGTAATGAGTAGGAATATCCGAACAGGGGCGAATGCGCCTTAGGTGTCTAGACGCTTAACCAGAATATTGGCACACATAGTTGATGTATTGGAACATTTCAGATAACTGAATGACTAATATTTTTTTTAGGTTGAATCACGACTGCCGCTCAATTTTTTATTTGAGTTACTATAATGGTCAGACTAAATTATATCCCTCACTGATTTATTATGTTTGCATCGACAGGGTGGGTGACAAGAGCATCGGCCAGTTCTTGCGCTACGCGTTCACCAGTAGGTACAAGGAGGTACTAAGCAAGGCACACAGCTCTTCGACGATGACAGTGCCCAAGTTCGCAACACGCCTTACAAAAGAAGAGGCTCAAGGTACAGACACATCTCCTCTGCACTTCCCTTTGTTTCCCCCTACCATATCAACTCTAAGTTGGGTTAACTTTTTTCTTTTTCTGCCGTGTGAAGTGTTTGAATCTGCTAGGGAATCGATGTCCGCCTTCAGGAAGTGGCGCGTCGGGGGTGCGAGGCTGCAGAAGGCGTCCATTCTTGGAAGGAAGAGGAAGACAAAGGTGCCCGACGATCCTTCGACGCCCTGAACCGTCTTGACCGTGAAGCGGAGTACTCCGGCAGGAGAGCCGATGTATGCGCACTGATTGATCCGGTGCTGTAACTGTAAGGAACGAAAAAGGCAATTCCGATCCGTGATCAGACATCCATGTATTTCAATCTGGTGCACCTGATGTGTCTGTCGTCTTACTCTGACGGCAACTCTTGTTTTTAGATGCATCTTGACTGCAACTTTCCAGGAGGTTTTGCTTGTTACCAATCAATGCAAAACATTTTAGATGCACTCATATTGAACTACTTGTGGTATCTCTTTTAATAACGGGTTGTGCCTTCTCTGCAAACAAACTTTCTGTGTAGATAAGCTAGAGGATAGGAAAAGCAAAAGCATATTTGAAAAACCCTTGTTTGGGTGCAATATCATTTGGTGGTGAAATGGTCAGCTTCATTGTCAGTTAGGTATACTTAGGCCCCTCCCAATGCTCCACCTTGTACAGGTGCTGAGGTTGCCAACTAAGCAAAAAGTCTGATGTGGCATGCTAGTTAAGAAGAGAGAGAGTAGTATGGTGACCCCGGGAAGAAACGGTGCTAAGTACGTGTACCTAGGTGGAGGCACAATTCTGAGTCTACAACATTTGTGTTAACATTAAAAGTACAAAAAGTGTGCGGGTAAAAGTTCTGAACTCTGATGCAAAGCTTCATTTGTTTGGAGATTGATTTCGGATGTTTCTGCAATTACGTTTGGGATGTTTCTGCAAATAAAATAAATCTTTGGGTGATAAAATTGCCAACTGGAATGCAAACTGTGTGGAGTACTCAACATTGGACCACATCGGCGACCCTCTTCTCCATCGCTGCTGCAGCTAGTGCTCTGTGGTAGCGCCAGCGTGTCTGCGTCGTTTACTCGCATCAATGGATCAGTTACAGACTTGTACAGTACAGGTGCAGCCAAATAACTTGCTGTATCCATACTTGCGATCCTGTATCACCTTATTTATCACGCAAATAAACAGCACGCCCAAGTTAAGAAATCTTGAAATCTCAAAGATTGATCGAATATATTGCCATTTATGATCGATGATTTTACGCCAGAAAGAAACCATCTTCTCTTCTTCTACAGACAGAAGAAGCACATCTGTCCTCTAAGCTTAACAATGCCCATAATAATAGAGCCTAATCAAATAATCCTCCCTAAGATCCTAACCAACAGCAACTCAGAACCCAACGACGAGCAGCGCACCGAGCAGAGCGCCGAGGACCACGGAGCCGCTGCCGGACGCCGTCCTCCACGCGGCGCCAGTGGCCGGCGCGGGCGCGGGCGCGTGGGCGGGCGCCTCCACGAGCCCTGCGGAGGACGAGGGGGAGTGGGCGGGGGCCGGCGCGGCAGGCGGGACCCGGCGGCCGTGCTTCTCCGACATGACGAGGACGATGACGCGCTCGCCCTTCTGGCAGTTCCCGGGGGCGCCGCTGATGAAGTGGCGGAAGCGCTGGCCCCCGGGCGGCAGCGGCACGACCGCGCCGCTGGCCTTGTAGGTGGCGATGGGGCTGGCCGTGTTGCACCGGTCGTAGTCGGCCCGCGTCACCTCCAGCACCGAGTCCGTCGCCGCGTCGAACTTGAACACTGCGTGCGCGCGGGGTCCAAAGAAATCAATCGTAAGAAAGCAAGAAATTCAAGAAGCACATCGATCGAGGAGAGTAACGACTAGAAGATGGACAAGGATTTGCGGCGTGGTTTGTTACCGAGGTTGTCGCCGACGTGGAAGCGGGCCTTCCCGGCCCAGTCGTTGAGCGCGTCGGGCTGCGCCGGGGGCGGCACCCTCCACGCGCCGTCCTTGCCGCCGCCCACGACGTGGTCCCGGGCGTCGGAGCCGGCCGCGAGGGCGAGGGCGACGAGGGAGCAGAGGAGGAGCGCCCTGGATGCCATCGGAAGAGAGCGGGATGGATCGACGGGTTGAGGCGGCGAGGAGCTGGGGGAGCAGGTGTTTGCTGGTGGCTGGTGCTGGGTGTGGTGGGGAGGATGGGTGCGGCGGAGGGGCGGGGCTTAAGTAGGCGGCGGGCGGTCAAAGTAACCGTTGGATTCGAACGTTCGGGAGAGCCGCGGCGGACGGCGGCGGCAGCTGGCGAAGCGATCTTCTGTTTTGGAGTGTACCGTTGCCCTCCCCTCCCCTCGGCCCGAGAAAGAGTCGACGGGAAGCAAGCAAGCAACGGATGGACGCCTGGGCCGGGACGCGTCGTGGGGCCCACGTGCAGTCAGAGCCCAAACGCCAGCGAGAACAACCGCTGGCTTTTGGAAATGACCACGGGTGGCTGGCTCCTAAAAAAAAGTAACACCATTGAAACCATTGAAAGTCCGAGGATTCAAGTTCAAAAAAAAATAAAAAATGACCACTACTAGGCGCCGGTCGACCAACCCAAACTTAACCATCTCTCTCCCTCGACCCGCTCGGTAAAAATCCCCAACGACGCTTGCATCTCTCGCCTCCCCTGCTGCAACGCACGAGTAGCTCGCCGCCAGCCATGGATGTAGCAAAGGCTGAAGTCCCCATCGGTCATGGATGTGGCATCCACCCTCGCCACCAGTTGCAGTCCTGCTCGTCGCCGTCCCCCGACGCGGGTGCTCACCACTGGTTGCAGCAAGGGCGTCGGTTGCAACTCGCTCATGCTCATGCTTGCAGCCTCGCCGGCGTCGAGTCGGTTGCAACACCGGCATACATGGTTGTAACATCGTCAAAATGGTTACAGCTCTGGCGAATGTGGATGTAGCTTTTGCACTGTACGACTGTAGCATTCACCGATGATGGCGCCGCTGGTTGCAGCTCTGGCAAACATGGGTGAAGCTTCTGTAGTGTGCGGTTATAGCATTCGCGACGATGGCGCCCCTGGTTGCAGCTCCTGTGTGAAGGGTTGCAGCTCTGCGCGAATGTAGCTTCTAAGGGGTACAGTTGCAAGAAACAGACGGTGATCGGATCGCCGATTGCAGCTCCGGTGGCAGCAAAATTCGTCGCCGGATGCAACATCTTCCACCGCGGTTCCAACATACATTGTAGTTGGTTCCAACCATCTGCATCCCCGTCGGGTCCAGGAAACAAAAACCATTGCCGGAAGCAGTGACAGAGCGACAGTGGTGGCAGCGCGCTGGTCGCCGTCGTCAACACCGGTGGCCTGCCGGCGCGCAACAACCGCGTCGTCGTTTAGCAGGGGAGATTGGAATTGAGCCGACATGTGGAGAGAGGAGACGTAGAAAACGAGGCCGAGCAGGAGCTCCATGGTTGTCGTTGAGAGCATAGGGAAAAGATGAGCCGCGGGAGGACCAAGGATGGGAGGAGGAAGACGAGCTGCAAAGGGAACAAATAAGGACCGAAGGAGCCGGGCGGTGCGTGGACCCACACGAAACGTGCAGTCAGGGAGCGCCGAAGCTGTTTCTTATCCAACAGCGCGCGTGTTGCCGGCTGGCCGATGGGAAACGTTTCCCAAAAATGATAGTCTGGAAATTTTCTCATGCCCTTTTCCATGAAGGATAGTTTGAGATTTTTTATTCTCTATTTTTGTTCCCGGTAGCCATTTTTATTTCTTTCGGTGCTGACAAGCGGGATCCACACGCGACACCTGTGTAGGGTCGATGCATACATATGGGAATGCACACCACGTGGGCATAGGTAACGGCCACAGAAGGAAAAAGCATCGTAGTTGCACGAGTTCATCCTGAAAATATTACGTTATCTTCAACGTCGACCCCTGAACCACCCGGACCACGCGGTCCGGATTTGTTGCCATCCAACACGATCCTACATCGGTCTGTTTGGCTATCCAAACACACTTTTTCCCGCAATTTGGGGGAGGGGAGGGGGGCTTTGTGGATGTCCAGACCGTTGCCACGCTCGCTTTTGACTGCCCTGCCCATCAAAAACCCCTCTCCCGCGCCCGCGCGCTTTCCCTCCTGATGCTGGTCAACGCCGCTACAGAGCGCGAGCGCCGCATTCATGCTGGCTCAGAGCGGACGCGACCTCTCATTGGGGCTGACATGAAGTCGCTTCCCGGTGCACATGATGTCTCTGCGCATTCAAACGGCACCAGTCCGTCTGTCTCCCTCCATTAAATGTACGTGGTTGCGGAGGAACCTACTCAGACGCCACCCGTCCATCCGTCCGTCTGGCACTCACCATTAAGGACCTCACCGCCTGGCCTGCCCTCCACCCACTATTTAACCCCCATAGGCCGCCTAGCAGCACAGCCGCATCCATCCACCCTCCTCTACTCTCTATCTCCTCTCCGCAGCACACCCGCTATGGTCTCCTCGAGCTCTAAAGCCTTGTGGGATGGCGCCAGATGGAGGAGATCGTTGCCATTGCGGTTAGGTGGTAGGGCGCCAGATGGCCGACCTCACCAGAGGTTGGTGCTGCAAATGTGCCAATGGCGGGCGCGGCCAACAAGGAGGTGCCACCATCCGCGCTAGCCAATGCGACATCACCATGAGCGAGGCTCGTGCTCACTACATGGACATGGTACTAGAGGAGCGGTATGCCGTGTTCCGGCAGGCATAGGCCGACCAGGCCTAGATTATTTAGATTTTCGAGCTGTTGGTATTGATACTTTTTCTCCTAATACACCATACCAAGGCTGAGTAGTTCACGAGTAATGGTGTCAGGATTTTTTTAATCCAGAGACCTTTGGAAATTGGAAATGACGAATTATGTATAGTCGATGTTATTGTTACCTACTAACATTTAGTTGGTTGCTGAATTGATCTCATCGTTAATACTCCTTTGGATAATTGTTAGTAGTAAATACATGCTGATGGTTGTTCATAGTGAACAGGCACATCTGATTGATCAAAGATGATCGCTGTCTTACTATGTACTCCTACTAAGTTATCTGTAAGACAAACATGAGCATATGTTTTTTCTCCCCTTTATATATAGGTTGAGGCCTTGAGCTTACAACAGAGTCCGGGTTGCATTGCAACCCGTGTACTAATATATTTCCTACTTATCTTGTTTCTTAAGTAAGAATACTTCTTTGGCGTCTTGGCAGAAATAGAACTCAAGGCCTTGGGCCGTACCTGGCGACTTATCCTCCGGACCAGTCTTCTGGAATAACCGCAACCCACCTGTTGAGTCCTCCTCTCCAAGTCGCCATTGTATAACCCGACCCTAAACAGGCGGGTCATATCGTGGGGTTATTGTTGGGGAACGTAGTAATAATTCAAAATTTTCCTACGTGTCACCAAGATCAATCTAGGAGATGCTAGCAACAAGAGAGAGGTATTGCATCTTCATACCCTTGAAGATCGCTAAGCGGAAGCGTTACAAGAACGCGGTTGATGGAGTCGTACTCGCAGCGATTCAAATCGCGGAAGATCCGATCTAGCGCCGAACGGACGACGCCTCCACGTTCAACACACGTACAGCCTGGGGACGTCTCCTCCTTCTTGATCCAGCAAGGGGAGGGGAGAAGTTGAGGGAGAACTCCAGCAGCACGACGACATGGTGGCGATGGAGCTCGTGGTTCTCCGGCAGAGCTTCGCTAAGCACTACGGAGGAGGAGGAGTCGGAGGAGGAGAGGGCTGCGCCAGGGGAAGGGGGTGTGGCTGCCCTCTCTCTCCCTCACTATATATAGGGGGAAGGGGGGAGGAGGAGGCGCCCTATGGGAGGGGCGGCGGCCACAGGGGAAACCCTAGATGGGTTTGGGCGCCCCCACCCCTAGGAAACTTGCCCCCCAAGCCGGGAGGGGTGGCTGCCCTAGGGGAGGCGCCCCCACCTCTCCACGTTACGTGAGATGGGGTGGGAGGGGCGCACAGCCCCTTAGTGGGCTGACGTGCCCCTCCCCTTGGCCCATAAGGCCCCCAACACTTGCCGGGGCCTCCGAAACCCCTTTCGGACACGCTGGTCGTCACCCGGTACCCCCGGAACAATTCCAGACTCCAATACCCTTTGTCCAATATATCGATCTTCACCTCCAGACCATTCCGGAGTTCCTCGTCATGTCCGGGATCTCATCCGGGACTCCGAACAACCTTCGGTAACCACATACTATTTCCCATAACAACTCTAGCTTCACCGAACCTTAAGTGTGTAGACCCTACGGGATCGGGAACCATGTAGACATGACCGAGACATTCTCCGGCCAATAACCAACAGCGGGATCTGGATACCCATGTTGGCTCCCACATGTTCCACGATGATCTCATCGGATGAACCATGATGTCGGGGATTCAATCAATCCCGTATTCAATTCCCTTTGTCTATCGGTATGTTACTTGCCCGAGATTCGATCGTCGGTATCCCCATACCTCGTTCAATCTCGTTACCGGCAAGTCCCTTTACTCGTTCCGTAACGCATGATCCTGTGGCTAACTCCTTAGTCACATTGAGCTCATTATGATGATGCATTACCGAGTGGGCACAGAGATACCTCTCTGTCATACGGAGTGACAAATCCTAGTCTCGTTTCGTGCCAACCCAACAGACACTTTCGGAGATACCTGCAGTGCACCTTTATAGTCACCCAGTTACGTTGTGACGTTTGATGCACCCAAAGCACTCCTACGGTATCCGGGAGTTGCACAATCTCATGGTCTAAGGAAATGATACTTGACATTAGAAAAGCTCTAGCAAACGAACTACACGATCTTGTGCTATGCTTAGGATTGGGTCTTGTCCATCACATCATTCTCCTAATGATGTGATCCCGTTATCAACGACATCCAATGTCCATGGCCAGGAAACCATGACCATCTATTGATCAACGAGCTAGTCAACTAGAGGCTTACTAGGGACATGTTGTGGTCTATGTATTCACACATGTATTACGGTTTCCGGTCAATACAATTATAGCATGAACAATAGACAATTATCATGAACAAGGAAATATAATAATAACCATTTTATTATTGCCTCTAGGGCATATTTCCAACAGTCTCCCACTTGCACTAGAGTCAATAATTTAGTTCACTTCACCATGTGATTAACACTCATAGTTCACATCGCCATGTGACTAACACCCAAAGAGTTTACTAGAGTCAATAATCTAGTTCACACCGCCATGTGATTAACACCCAAGAGTTTACTAGAGTCAATAATCTAGTTCACATCACCATGTGATTAACACTCAATGAGTTCCGAGGTTTGATCATGTTATGCTTACGAGAGAGGTTTTAGTCAACGGGTCTGCAACATTCAGATCCGTGTGTTCTTCGCAAATCTCTATTTCATATTGTAGATGTTGCTACTATGCTCCACTTGGAGCTATTCCAAATGGTTGCTCCACTATACGTATCCGGTTTGCTACTCAGAGTCATCCGGATAGGTGTTAAAGCTTGCATCAACGTAACCCTTTACGCCGAACTCTTCATCACCTCCATAATCGAGAAAACATTTCCTTATTCCCAAGGACAATTTTGACCGCCGTCCAATGATCCACTCCTGGATCATTCTTATACCCCCTTGCCAGACACGTGGCAAGGCACATCGCGGTACACAGCATGGCATATCATATAGAGCCTATGGCTAAGGCATAGGGGATGACTTTCGTCCTTTCTCTTTCTTCTGCCGTGGTCGAGCTTCAAGTCTTAACTTCACACCTTACAACTCAGGCAAGAACTCCTTCTTTGACTGATCCATCTTGAACTCCTTCAAGATCATGTCAAGGTATGTGCTCTATAAAAGTCTTATCAAGCGTCTTGATCTATCTCTATAGATCTTGATACCCAACATGTAAGCAGTTTTACACATGTCTTCCTTTGAAAAACTCCATTCAAACAACCCTTTATGCTTTCTAGAAATTCTAAATCATTTCTGATCAACAATATGGCATCCACATATACTTATCAAAATGTTGTAGTGCTCCCACTCACTTTCTTGCAAATACAAGTTTCTTGAAAACTTTGTATAAACCCAAAAGCTTTGATCACCTCATCAAAGCGTATGATCCAACTCCGAGATGCTTGCTCCAGTCCATAGAAGGAACGCTGGAGTTTGCATACCTTTTAGCATCCTTAGGATTGACAAAACCTTCTGGTTGTATCACATACAACCTTTCCTCACGAAAACCGTCAAGGAAACTTTGTTTTGACATCCATCTGCCTGATTTCGTAAATGAAAATGCAGCAACTGCTAATAGACTTTAGCATCGCTATGATTGAGAGAGTCTCATCATGGTCAACCCCTTGAACTTGTCGGAAACTTCTTTGAGACAAGTCGAGCTTCACAAATGGTGATATTACCATCAACGTCTGTCTTCTTCTTAAAGATCCATTTATTCTCAATGGCTTGCCGATCATCGGGCAAGTCCACCAAAGTCCATACTTTGTTCTCATACATGGATCCTATCTCGGATTTCATGGCTCCTAGCCATTTGTTGGAATCCGGGCCCACCATCGCTTCTTCATAGCTCGTAGGTTCATCGTTGTCCAACAACATGACCTTTAAGACAGGGTTACCACTCAGAAGTTGTACACACCCTTGTCGACCTACGAGGTTCGATAGTAATTTGATCTGAAGCTTCATGATCATCATCATTAGCTTTCTCTTCAACTGACGTAGTTGCCACAGAAACATCTTTCTGTGCTGCGCTACTCTCTGGTTGAAGTGAAGGTTCAACAACCTCATCAAGTTCTATCTTCCTCCCACTCAATTCTTTCGAGAGAAACTCTTTCTCGAGAAAGGACCTGTTCATAGCGACAAACACTTTGCCCTCAGATCTGAGATAGAAGGTATACCCAATCGTCTTGTTTGGGTATTCTATGAAGACACAATTTCCTGCTTTGGGTTCGAGCTTTTCTGGCCGAAGCCTATCGACACAAGCATCATAGCCCCAAACCTTAAGAAACAACAACTTAGGTTTCTTGCCAAACCATAGTTCATACGGTGTCGTCTCCACGGACTTAGATGGTGCCCTATTTTAAAGTGAATGTAATTGTCTCTAATGCATAACCCCAAAATGATAGCGGTAGATCGGTAAGAGACATCATAGATCGCACCATATCCAATAAGGTTCGATTACGACGTTCAGACACACCATTACGCTATGGTGTTCGAGGCGGCGTCAACTTGAAACAATTCCACCTTGTCTTTAGTGATTGCCAAACTCATAACTCAGATACTCTCCCCTTTATCAGATCGTAGGAACTTGATCTTCTTATTATGATGATTCTCAACTTCACTCTAAAATTGCTAAAACTTTTCAAACGTTTCAGACTTATGCTTAATTAAGTAAATATACCCATATCTACTCAATTCATCGGTGAAGGTGAGAAAATAACGATATCCGCCGCGTGCGTCAGCACTCATCGAACCGCACACATCAGCATGTGTGATTTCCAACAAGTCACTTGCCCGTTCCATTGTTCCAGAAAACGGGGTTTTAGTCATCTTGCCTATGAGGCATGGTTCACATGTGTCAGGTGATTCAAAATCAAGTGACTCCAAAAGTCAATTAGCGTGGAGGTTCTTCATGCGCTTTACACCAATATGACCTAAGCGGCAGTGCCACAAGAAAGTGGTACTATCATTATCAACTCTACATCTTTTGGCATCAATGTTATGAACATGTGTATCACTACGACCGAGATTCAATAAACCATTCACATTGGGTGCATGACCATAGAAGGTATTATTCATGTAAACAGAATAACCATTATTCTCTGACTTAAATGAATAACCGTATTGCAATAAACATGATCTAATCATGTTCATGCTCAACGCAGACACTAATGCAAACAACATTTATCTGGGTTCAATACTAATCCCGAAGGTAGAGGGAGCGTGCGATGGTGATCATATCATCCTTGGAAACACTTCCAACACACATCGTCACCTCGCCCTTAGCTAGTCTTCGTTTATTCCGTAGCTTTTGTTTCGAGTTACCAATATTAGCAACTGAACCGGTATCTAATACCCATGTGCTACTAGGAGTACTAGTAAGGTACACATCAATAACACATATATCAAATATACTTTTGTTGAAGTTGCCAGCCTTCTTATCTACCAAGTATTTGAGGCAGTTCCGCTACCAGTGACTGTTCCCCTAATAGAAGCACTTCGTCTCGGGTTTGGGTTCTTGGGTTTCTTCACTGGAGCGGCAACTGGCTTGCCATTCATGAAGTTCCCTTCTTTCCCTTGCCCTTCTTTGAAACCAGTGGTCTTGTTAACCATCAACACTTGATGCTCCTTCTCGACTTCTACCTTTACGGCCTTAAGCACGACGAACAGCTCCGGGATCAACTTCCCTTGCATGTTATAGTTCATCATGAAGCTCTAGTTAGCTTGGTGACAGTGACTAGAGAACTCCGTCAATCACTTCTCTTATCTGGAAGATTAACTCCCACTTGATTCAAGCGATTGAAGTACCCAGACATTCTGAGCACATGCTCACTGGCTAAGCTATTCTCCTCCATATTGTAGGCAAAGATCTTGTCAGAGGTCTCAAACCTCTCAACACGGGCATGAGCCTAAAATAACAATTTCAGCTCTTGGAATATCTCATATGTTCCATGGCATTCAAAACGCTTTTGGAGCCCTGACTCTAAGCCGCAAAGCATGGCGCACTAAACTATCAGGTAGTCATCAGAACGTGTCTGCCAGATGTTCACAACATCCACGGACAACGCCAAAAGGGTTGGCACACCGAGCGGTGCATCAAGGACAGAAGCCTTATGTGTAGCAATGAGGACAATCCTCAGACTACGGCCCTAGTCCGCACAATTGCTTACAATATCTTTCAACTTAGTCTTTCTCTAGGAATGTATTAAAACATGGAGCTAAAGCGCGAGCTATTAATCTACAACATAATTCGCAAAGACAGTTTAGACTATGTTCATGATAATTAAGTTCATCTAATCAAATTATTCAATGAACTCCCACTCAGATAGACATCCCTCTGGTCATCTAAGTGATACATGATCCGAATCGATTAGGCCGTGTCCGATCATCACGTGAGACGGACTAGTCATCAACGGTGAACATCTCCATGTTGATCGTATCTACTATACGACTCATGTTCGACCTTTCGGTCTCTTGTGTTCCGAGGCCATGTCTGTACATGCTAGGCTCGTCAAGTCAACCTAAGTGTTTCGCATGTGTAAATCTGGCTTACACCCGTTGTATGCGAACGTTAGAATCTATCACACCCGATCATCACGTGGTGCTTCGAAACAACGAACCTTCGCAATGGTGCACAGTTAGGGGGAACAAATCTCTTGAAATTTTAGTGAGGGATCATCTTATTTATGCTACCGTCGTTCTAAGCAAATAAGATGTAAACATGACAAACATCACATGCAAATCATAAAGTGACATGATATGGCCAATATCATCTTGCGCCTTTGATCTCCATCTTCGAGGCGCGGCATGATCACCTTCGTCACCGGCATGACACCGTGATCTCCATCATCATGATCTCCATCATGGTGTCTTCATGAAGTTGTCTTGCCAACTATTGCTTCTACTACTATGGCTAATGGTTAGCGATAAAGTAAAGTAATTACATGGCGTTTTTCATTGACACACAGGTCATACAATAAATTAAGACAACTCCTATGGCTCCTGCCGGTTGTCATACTCATTGACATGCAAGCCGTGATTCCTATTACAAGAACATGATCAATCTCATACATCACATATATCATTCATCACATCCTTTTGGCCATATCACATCACATAGCATACCCTGCAAAAACAAGTTAGACGTCCTCTAATTGTTGTTGCATGTTTTACGTGGCTGCTATGGGTTTCTAGCAAGAACGTTTCTTACCTACGCAAAAGCCACAACGGTGATATGCCAATTGCTATTTACCCTTCATAAGGACCCTCTTCATCGAATCCGATCCGACTAAAGTGGGAGAGACAGACACCCGCTAGCCACCTTATGCATCAAGTGCACGTCAGTCGGTGGAACCTGCCTCACGTAAGGGTACGTGTAAGGTTGGTCCGAGCCGCTTCATCCCACAATGCCACCGAATCAAGATAAGACTAGTAACGGTAAGCAAATTGAACAAATCATCGCCCACAACTACTTTGTGTTCTACTCGTGCATAGAATCTACGCATAGACCTAGCTCATGATGCCACTGTTGGGGAACATAGTAATAATTCAAAATTTTCCTACGTCTCACCAAGATCAATCTAGGAGATGCTAGCAATGAGAGAGAGGTATTGCATCTTCATACCCTTGAAGATCGCTAAGCAGAAGTGTTACAAGAACGCGGTTGATGGAGTCGTACTCGCGGCGATTCAAATCGCGGAAGATCCGATCTAGCGCCGAACGGACGACGCCTCCGCGTTCAACACACGTACAGCCCGGGGACGTCTCCTCCTTCTTGATCCAGCAAGGGGAGAGGAGAAGTTGAGGGAGAACTCCAGCAGCACGACGGCATGGTGGCGATGGAGCTCGTGGTTCTCCGGCAGAGCTTCGCCAAGCACTACGAAGGAGGAGGAGGAGTTGGAGGAGGAGAGGGCTGCGCCAGGGGAAGGGGTGCGGCTGCCCTCTCTCTCCCTCACTATATATAGGGGGAAGGGGGAAGGAGGAGGCGCCCTAGGGGAGGGGCGGCGGCCACATGGGAAACCCTAGAGGGGTTTGGGCGCCCACACCCCTAGGAAACTTGCCCCCCAAGCCGGGAGGGGTGGCTGCCCTAGGGGAGGCGCCCCCACCTCTCCACGTTACGTGAGATGGGGTGGGAGGGGCGCACAGCCCCTTAGTGGGCTGATGTGCCCCCTCCCCTTGGCCCATAAGGCCCCCCAACACTTGTCGGGGCCTCCGAAACCCCTTTCGGACACGCTGGTCGTCACCCGGTACCCCCGGAACAATTCCGGACTCCAATACCCTTTGTCCAATATATCGATCTTCACCTCCAGACCATTTCAGAGTTCCTCGTCACGTCCGGGATCTCATCCGGGACTCCGAACAACCTTCGGTAACCACATACTATTTCCCATAACAACTCTAGCATCACCGAACCTTAAGTGTGTAGACCCTACGGGATCGGGAACCATGCAGACATGACCGAGACGTTCTCCGGCCAATAACCAACAGCGGGATCTGGATACCCATGTTGGCTCCCACATGTTCCACGATGATCTCATCGGATGAACCACGATGTCGGGGATTCAATCAATCCCGTATTCAATTCCCTTTGTCTATCGGTATGTTACTTGCCCGAGATTCGATCGTCGGTATCCCCATACCTCGTTCAATCTCGTTACCGGCAAGTCTCTTTACTCGTTCCGTAACGCATGATCCCGTGGCTAACTCCTTAGTCACATTGAGCTCATTATGATGATGCATTACCGAGTGGGCCCAGAGATACCTCTCCGTCATACGGAGTGACAAATCCCAGTCTCGATTCGTGCCAACCCAACAGACAGTTTCGGAGATACCTGTAGTGCACCTTTATAGTCACCTAGTTACGTTGTGACGTTTGATGCACCCAAAGCACTCCTACGGTATCCGGGAGTTGCACAATCTCATTGTCTAAGGAAATGATACTTGACATTAGAAAAGCTCTAGCAAATGAACTACACGATCTTGTGCTATGCTTAGGATTGGGTCTTGTCCATCACATCATTCTCCTAATGATGTGATCCCGTTATCACACTAGTAGAAAAAGGGTCAAATGTGAAGCACATTAGTGCCGGTTTGATTTTGAGCCGGCACTAATGTGTCCAGTAGTGCCGGTTCCAACGGCTAGGCGGGCGGAGATCATTAGTACCGGTTCGTGAGCAACCTTTTGTACCGGTTCGTGTCACGAACCGGTACTAATGATGCTACGTCAGGCTGTGGTCAGGCTGGGGCCCCACGGGCACCTTTAGTACCGGTTCGTGCCATGAACCGGTACTATAGTTTCTTAGTAAGCTGTTTTTTAGTCCCACCTCGCGAAGAGAGAGGCACTAGGTGCGGTTTATAAGCCCTGAGTGCAGAGACGATGAAGGAGAGGCGCAATGCTCATCTGCACGTTGCTTAGCTTTAAGCCTTGAGGAATAGTGTAGACTGCACGGAGCTATGTGTAGTGCAATTTGCACTATTCCGAAAGGCTTGAAGCTAATTAACGAGCATTGTGCCTCTTTTTTATCTTTAATAACTTATTACAACTCCGGACTTCTTGTGTTACGGCAAAAACTGGACGCACTTCATGTACAAACTGGACAATCTCTTTCGAAGTATCAGGGTTTCTGACGAGAACTCATCTGTTACATGGGCACTTCATTTTTTAAACTTATTACAACTCCAGACTTTTTTGCGTTCCGTACACACCATTCAAAGCGACGTCATCAATTTCCAACACGTTCTGACATCATTTGCTGTTTTTCAGTCATTTGAACTCCAGCCTATTTTTGCATTCAGTATGCATCATTCAAAGCGACGTCATCAATTTCCAACACGTTCTGACATCATTTGCTGTTTTTCAGTCATTTACCGATTTGTTTAGAGAGCTAAATGACGGTGAAATTGAAAATCACTACAAAATGAACTCTGAAAATGTTGGAACTTGGCATGGTATCATCATTTCGCCCGCATAGCATGTGCAAAAGAGTAGAGAGGGTCACGGCGAAAACTGGACGCACCTCGTGTACAAACTGGACAATCTCTTTCGGAGTATCAGGGTTTCGGACGAGAACTCATCTGTTACACGGGCACTTCAATGTTTTTTAAACTTATTTGAACTCCAGCCTATTTTTGCGTTCAGTATGCATCATTCAAAGCGACGTCATCAATTTCCAACACGTTCTGACATCATTTGCTGTTTTCCAGTCATTTACCGATTTGTTTAGGGAGCTAAATGACGGTGAAATTGAAAATCACTACAAAATGAACTCTGAAAATGTTGGAACTTGGCATGGTATCATCATTTCGCCCGCATAGCATGTGCAAAAGAGTAGAGAGGGTCACGGCGAAAACTGGACGCACCTCGTGTACAAACTGGACAATCTCTTTCGGAGTATCAGGGTTTCGGACGAGAACTCATCTGTTACACGGGCACTTCAATGTTTTTTAAACTTATTTGAACTCCAGCCTATTTTTGCGTTCAGTATGCATCATTCAAAGCGACGTCATCAATTTCCAACACGTTCTGACATCATTTGCTGTTTTCAGTCATTTACCGATTTGTTTAGAGAGCTAAATGACGGTGAAATTGAAAATCACTACAAAATGAACTCTGAAAATGTTGGAACTTGGCATGGTATCATCATTTCGCCCGCATAGCATGTGCAAAAGAGTAGAGAGGGTCACGGCGAAAACTGGACGCACCTCGTGTACAAACTGGACAATCTCTTTCGGAGTATCAGGGTTTCGGACGAGAACTCATCTGTTACACGGGCACTTCAATGTTTTTTAAACTTATTTGAACTCCAGCCTATTTTTGCGTTCAGTATGCATCATTCAAAGCGACGTCATCAATTTCCAACATGTTCTGACATCATTTGCTGTTTTTCAGTCATTTACCGATTTGTTTAGAGAGCTAAATGACGGTGAAATTGAAAATCACTACAAAATGAACTCTGAAAATGTTGGAACTTGGCATGGTATCATCATTTCGCCCGCATAGCATGTGCAAAAGAGTAGAGAGGGTCACGGCGAAAACTGGACGCACCTCGTGTACAAACTGGACAATCTCTTTCGGAGTATCAGGGTTTCGGACGAGAACTCATCTGTTACACGGGCACTTCAATGTTTTTTAAACTTATTTGAACTCCAGCCTATTTTTGCATTCAGTATGCATCATTCAAAGCGACGTCATCAATTTCCAACACGTTCTGACATCATTTGCTGTTTTTCAGTCATTTACCGATTTGTTTAGGGAGCTAAATGACGGTGAAATTGAAAATCACTACAAAATGAACTCTGAAAATGTTGGAACTTGGCATGGTATCATCATTTCGCCCGCATAGCATGTGCAAAAGAGTAGAGAGGGTCACGGCGAAAACTGGACGCACCTCGTGTACAAACTGGACAATCTCTTTCGGAGTATCAGGGTTTCGGACGAGAACTCATCTGTTACACGGGCACTTCAATGTTTTTTAAACTTATTTGAACTCCAGCCTATTTTTGCGTTCAGTATGCATCATTCAAAGCGACGTCATCAATTTCCAACACGTTCTGACATCATTTGCTGTTTTTCAGTCATTTACCGATTTGTTTAGAGAGCTAAATGACGGTGAAATTGAAAATCACTACAAAATGAACTCTGAAAATGTTGGAACTTGGCATGGTATCATCATTTCGCCCGCATAGCATGTGCAAAAGAGTAGAGAGGGTCACGGCGAAAACTGGACGCACCTCGTGTACAAACTGGACAATCTCTTTCGGAGTATCAGGGTTTCGGACGAGAACTCATCTGTTACACGGGCACTTCAATGTTTTTTAAACTTATTTGAACTCCAGCCTATTTTTGCGTTCAGTATGCATCATTCAAAGCGACGTCATCAATTTCCAACACGTTCTGACATCATTTGCTGTTTTTCAGTCATTTACCGATTTGTTTAGAGAGCTAAATGACGGTGAAATTGAAAATCACTACAAAATGAACTCTGAAAATGTTGGAACTTGGCATGGTATCATCATTTCGCCCGCATAGCATGTGCAAAAGAGTAGAGAGGGTCACGGCGAAAACTGGACGCACCTCGTGTACAAACTGGACAATCTCTTTCGGAGTATCAGGGTTTCGGACGAGAACTCATCTGTTACACGGGCACTTCAATGTTTTTTAAACTTATTTGAACTCCAGCCTATTTTTGCGTTCAGTATGCATCATTCAAAGCGACGTCATCAATTTCCAACACGTTCTGACATCATTTGCTGTTTTTCAGTCATTTACCGATTTGTTTAGGGAGCTAAATGACGGTGAAATTGAAAATCACTACAAAATGAACTCTGAAAATGTTGGAACTTGGCATGGTATCATCATTTCGCCCGCATAGCATGTGCAAAAGAGTAGAGAGGGTCACGGCGAAAACTGGACGCACCTCGTGTACAAACTGGACAATCTCTTTCGGAGTATCAGGGTTTCGGACGAGAACTCATCTGTTACACGGGCACTTCAATGTTTTTTAAACTTATTTGAACTCCAGCCTATTTTTGCGTTCAGTATGCATCATTCAAAGCGACGTCATCAATTTCCAACACGTTCTGACATCATTTGCTGTTTTTCAGTCATTTACCGATTTGTTTAGAGAGCTAAATGACGGTGAAATTGAAAATCACTACAAAATGAACTCTGAAAATGTTGGAACTTGGCATGGTATCATCATTTCGCCCGCATAGCATGTGCAAAAGAGTAGAGAGGGTCACGGCGAAAACTGGACGCACCTCGTGTACAAACTGGACAATCTCTTTCGGAGTATCAGGGTTTCGGACGAGAACTCATCTGTTACACGGGCACTTCAATGTTTTTTAAACTTATTTGAACTCCAGCCTATTTTTGCGTTCAGTATGCATCATTCAAAGCGACGTCATCAATTTCCAACACGTTCTGACATCATTTGCTGTTTTTCAGTCATTTACCGATTTGTTTAGAGAGCTAAATGACGGTGAAATTGAAAATCACTACAAAATGAACTCTGAAAATGTTGGAACTTGGCATGGTATCATCATTTCGCCCGCATAGCATGTGCAAAAGAGTAGAGAGGGTCACGGCGAAAACTGGACGCACCTCGTGTACAAACTGGACAATCTCTTTCGGAGTATCAGGGTTTCGGACGAGAACTCATCTGTTACACGGGCACTTCAATGTTTTTTAAACTTATTTGAACTCCAGCCTATTTTTGCGTTCAGTATGCATCATTCAAAGCGACGTCATCAATTTCCAACACGTTCTGACATCATTTGCTGTTTTTCAGTCATTTACCGATTTGTTTAGAGAGCTAAATGACGGTGAAATTGAAAATCACTACAAAATGAACTCTGAAAATGTTGGAACTTGGCATGGTATCATCATTTCGCCCGCATAGCATGTGCAAAAGAGTAGAGAGGGTCACGGCGAAAACTGGACGCACCTCGTGTACAAACTGGACAATCTCTTTCGGAGTATCAGGGTTTCGGACGAGAACTCATCTGTTACACGGGCACTTCAATGTTTTTTAAACTTATTTGAACTCCAGCCTATTTTTGCGTTCAGTATGCATCATTCAAAGCGACGTCATCAATTTCCAACACGTTCTGACATCATTTGCTGTTTTTCAGTCATTTACCGATTTGTTTAGAGAGCTAAATGACGGTGAAATTGAAAATCACTACAAAATGAACTCTGAAAATGTTGGAACTTGGCATGGTATCATCATTTCGCCCGCATAGCATGTGCAAAAGAGTAGAGAGGGTCACGGCGAAAACTGGACGCACCTCGTGTACAAACTGGACAATCTCTTTCGGAGTATCAGGGTTTCGGACGAGAACTCATCTGTTACACGGGCACTTCAATGTTTTTTAAACTTATTTGAACTCCAGCCTATTTTTGCGTTCAGTATGCATCATTCAAAGCGACGTCATCAATTTCCAACACGTTCTGACATCATTTGCTGTTTTTCAGTCATTTACCGATTTGTTTAGAGAGCTAAATGACGGTGAAATTGAAAATCACTACAAAATGAACTCTGAAAATGTTGGAACTTGGCATGGTATCATCATTTCGCCCGCATAGCATGTGCAAAAGAGTAGAGAGGGTCACGGCGAAAACTGGACGCACCTCGTGTACAAACTGGACAATCTCTTTCGGAGTATCAGGGTTTCGGACGAGAACTCATCTGTTACACGGGCACTTCAATGTTTTTTAAACTTATTTGAACTCCAGCCTATTTTTGCGTTCAGTATGCATCATTCAAAGCGACGTCATCAATTTCCAACACGTTCTGACATCATTTGCTGTTTTTCAGTCATTTACCGATTTGTTTAGGGAGCTAAATGACGGTGAAATTGAAAATCACTACAAAATGAACTCTGAAAATGTTGGAACTTGGCATGGTATCATCATTTCGCCCGCATAGCATGTGCAAAAGAGTAGAGAGGGTCACGGCGAAAACTGGACGCACCTCGTGTACAAACTGGACAATCTCTTTCGGAGTATCAGGGTTTCGGACGAGAACTCATCTGTTACACGGGCACTTCAATGTTTTTTAAACTTATTTGAACTCCAGCCTATTTTTGCGTTCAGTATGCATCATTCAAAGCGACGTCATCAATTTCCAACACGTTCTGACATCATTTGCTGTTTTTCAGTCATTTACCGATTTGTTTAGAGAGCTAAATGACGGTGAAATTGAAAATCACTACAAAATGAACTCTGAAAATGTTGGAACTTGGCATGGTATCATCATTTCGCCCGCATAGCATGTGCAAAAGAGTAGAGAGGGTCACGGCGAAAACTGGACGCACCTCGTGTACAAACTGGACAATCTCTTTCGGAGTATCAGGGTTTCGGACGAGAACTCATCTGTTACACGGGCACTTCAATGTTTTTTAAACTTATTTGAACTCCAGCCTATTTTTGCGTTCAGTATGCATCATTCAAAGCGACGTCATCAATTTCCAACACGTTCTGACATCATTTGCTGTTTTTCAGTCATTTACCGATTTGTTTAGAGAGCTAAATGACGGTGAAATTGAAAATCACTACAAAATGAACTCTGAAAATGTTGGAACTTGGCATGGTATCATCATTTCGCCCGCATAGCATGTGCAAAAGAGTAGAGAGGGTCACGGCGAAAACTGGACGCACCTCGTGTACAAACTGGACAATCTCTTTCGGAGTATCAGGGTTTCGGACGAGAACTCATCTGTTACACGGGCACTTCAATGTTTTTTAAACTTATTTGAACTCCAGCCTATTTTTGCGTTCAGTATGCATCATTCAAAGCGACGTCATCAATTTCCAACACGTTCTGACATCATTTGCTGTTTTTCAGTCATTTACCGATTTGTTTAGGGAGCTAAATGACGGTGAAATTGAAAATCACTACAAAATGAACTCTGAAAATGTTGGAACTTGGCATGGTATCATCATTTCGCCCGCATAGCATGTGCAAAAGAGTAGAGAGGGTCACGGCGAAAACTGGACGCACCTCGTGTACAAACTGGACAATCTCTTTCGGAGTATCAGGGTTTCGGACGAGAACTCATCTGTTACACGGGCACTTCAATGTTTTTTAAACTTATTTGAACTCCAGCCTATTTTTGCGTTCAGTATGCATCATTCAAAGCGACGTCATCAATTTCCAACACGTTCTGACATCATTTGCTGTTTTTCAGTCATTTACCGATTTGTTTAGAGAGCTAAATGACGGTGAAATTGAAAATCACTACAAAATGAACTCTGAAAATGTTGGAACTTGGCATGGTATCATCATTTCGCCCGCATAGCATGTGCAAAAGAGTAGAGAGGGTCACGGCGAAAACTGGACGCACCTCGTGTACAAACTGGACAATCTCTTTCGGAGTATCAGGGTTTCGGACGAGAACTCATCTGTTACACGGGCACTTCAATGTTTTTTAAACTTATTTGAACTCCAGCCTATTTTTGCGTTCAGTATGCATCATTCAAAGCGACGTCATCAATTTCCAACACGTTCTGACATCATTTGCTGTTTTTCAGTCATTTACCGATTTGTTTAGGGAGCTAAATGACGGTGAAATTGAAAATCACTACAAAATGAACTCTGAAAATGTTGGAACTTGGCATGGTATCATCATTTCGCCCGCATAGCATGTGCAAAAGAGTAGAGAGGGTCACGGCGAAAACTGGACGCACCTCGTGTACAAACTGGACAATCTCTTTCGGAGTATCAGGGTTTCGGACGAGAACTCATCTGTTACACGGGCACTTCAATGTTTTTTAAACTTATTTGAACTCCAGCCTATTTTTGCGTTCAGTATGCATCATTCAAAGCGACGTCATCAATTTCCAACACGTTCTGACATCATTTGCTGTTTTTCAGTCATTTACCGATTTGTTTAGAGAGCTAAATGACGGTGAAATTGAAAATCACTACAAAATGAACTCTGAAAATGTTGGAACTTGGCATGGTATCATCATTTCGCCCGCATAGCATGTGCAAAAGAGTAGAGAGGGTCACGGCGAAAACTGGACGCACCTCGTGTACAAACTGGACAATCTCTTTCGGAGTATCAGGGTTTCGGACGAGAACTCATCTGTTACACGGGCACTTCAATGTTTTTTAAACTTATTTGAACTCCAGCCTATTTTTGCGTTCAGTATGCATCATTCAAAGCGACGTCATCAATTTCCAACACGTTCTGACATCATTTGCTGTTTTTCAGTCATTTACCGATTTGTTTAGAGAGCTAAATGACGGTGAAATTGAAAATCACTACAAAATGAACTCTGAAAATGTTGGAACTTGGCATGGTATCATCATTTCGCCCGCATAGCATGTGCAAAAGAGTAGAGAGGGTCACGGCGAAAACTGGACGCACCTCGTGTACAAACTGGACAATCTCTTTCGGAGTATCAGGGTTTCGGACGAGAACTCATCTGTTACACGGGCACTTCAATGTTTTTTAAACTTATTTGAACTCCAGCCTATTTTTGCGTTCAGTATGCATCATTCAAAGCGACGTCATCAATTTCCAACACGTTCTGACATCATTTGCTGTTTTTCAGTCATTTACCGATTTGTTTAGGGAGCTAAATGACGGTGAAATTGAAAATCACTACAAAATGAACTCTGAAAATGTTGGAACTTGGCATGGTATCATCATTTCGCCCGCATAGCATGTGCAAAAGAGTAGAGAGGGTCACGGCGAAAACTGGACGCACCTCGTGTACAAACTGGACAATCTCTTTCGGAGTATCAGGGTTTCGGACGAGAACTCATCTGTTACACGGGCACTTCAATGTTTTTTAAACTTATTTGAACTCCAGCCTATTTTTGCGTTCAGTATGCATCATTCAAAGCGACGTCATCAATTTCCAACACGTTCTGACATCATTTGCTGTTTTTCAGTCATTTACCGATTTGTTTAGAGAGCTAAATGACGGTGAAATTGAAAATCACTACAAAATGAACTCTGAAAATGTTGGAACTTGGCATGGTATCATCATTTCGCCCGCATAGCATGTGCAAAAGAGTAGAGAGGGTCACGGCGAAAACTGGACGCACCTCGTGTACAAACTGGACAATCTCTTTCGGAGTATCAGGGTTTCGGACGAGAACTCATCTGTTACACGGGCACTTCAATGTTTTTTAAACTTATTTGAACTCCAGCCTATTTTTGCGTTCAGTATGCATCATTCAAAGCGACGTCATCAATTTCCAACACGTTCTGACATCATTTGCTGTTTTTCAGTCATTTACCGATTTGTTTAGAGAGCTAAATGACGGTGAAATTGAAAATCACTACAAAATGAACTCTGAAAATGTTGGAACTTGGCATGGTATCATCATTTCGCCCGCATAGCATGTGCAAAAGAGTAGAGAGGGTCACGGCGAAAACTGGACGCACCTCGTGTACAAACTGGACAATCTCTTTCGGAGTATCAGGGTTTCGGACGAGAACTCATCTGTTACACGGGCACTTCAATGTTTTTTAAACTTATTTGAACTCCAGCCTATTTTTGCGTTCAGTATGCATCATTCAAAGCGACGTCATCAATTTCCAACACGTTCTGACATCATTTGCTGTTTTTCAGTCATTTACCGATTTGTTTAGAGAGCTAAATGACGGTGAAATTGAAAATCACTACAAAATGAACTCTGAAAATGTTGGAACTTGGCATGGTATCATCATTTCGCCCGCATAGCATGTGCAAAAGAGTAGAGAGGGTCACGGCGAAAACTGGACGCACCTCGTGTACAAACTGGACAATCTCTTTCGGAGTATCAGGGTTTCGGACGAGAACTCATCTGTTACACGGGCACTTCAATGTTTTTTAAACTTATTTGAACTCCAGCCTATTTTTGCGTTCAGTATGCATCATTCAAAGCGACGTCATCAATTTCCAACACGTTCTGACATCATTTGCTGTTTTTCAGTCATTTACCGATTTGTTTAGAGAGCTAAATGACGGTGAAATTGAAAATCACTACAAAATGAACTCTGAAAATGTTGGAACTTGGCATGGTATCATCATTTCGCCCGCATAGCATGTGCAAAAGAGTAGAGAGGGTCACGGCGAAAACTGGACGCACCTCGTGTACAAACTGGACAATCTCTTTCGGAGTATCAGGGTTTCGGACGAGAACTCATCTGTTACACGGGCACTTCAATGTTTTTTAAACTTATTTGAACTCCAGCCTATTTTTGCGTTCAGTATGCATCATTCAAAGCGACGTCATCAATTTCCAACACGTTCTGACATCATTTGCTGTTTTTCAGTCATTTACCGATTTGTTTAGGGAGCTAAATGACGGTGAAATTGAAAATCACTACAAAATGAACTCTGAAAATGTTGGAACTTGGCATGGTATCATCATTTCGCCCGCATAGCATGTGCAAAAGAGTAGAGAGGGTCACGGCGAAAACTGGACGCACCTCGTGTACAAACTGGACAATCTCTTTCGGAGTATCAGGGTTTCGGACGAGAACTCATCTGTTACACGGGCACTTCAATGTTTTTTAAACTTATTTGAACTCCAGCCTATTTTTGCGTTCAGTATGCATCATTCAAAGCGACGTCATCAATTTCCAACACGTTCTGACATCATTTGCTGTTTTTCAGTCATTTACCGATTTGTTTAGAGAGCTAAATGACGGTGAAATTGAAAATCACTACAAAATGAACTCTGAAAATGTTGGAACTTGGCATGGTATCATCATTTCGCCCGCATAGCATGTGCAAAAGAGTAGAGAGGGTCACGGCGAAAACTGGACGCACCTCGTGTACAAACTGGACAATCTCTTTCGGAGTATCAGGGTTTCGGACGAGAACTCATCTGTTACACGGGCACTTCAATGTTTTTTAAACTTATTTGAACTCCAGCCTATTTTTGCGTTCAGTATGCATCATTCAAAGCGACGTCATCAATTTCCAACACGTTCTGACATCATTTGCTGTTTTTCAGTCATTTACCGATTTGTTTAGAGAGCTAAATGACGGTGAAATTGAAAATCACTACAAAATGAACTCTGAAAATGTTGGAACTTGGCATGGTATCATCATTTCGCCCGCATAGCATGTGCAAAAGAGTAGAGAGGGTCACGGCGAAAACTGGACGCACCTCGTGTACAAACTGGACAATCTCTTTCGGAGTATCAGGGTTTCGGACGAGAACTCATCTGTTACACGGGCACTTCAATGTTTTTTAAACTTATTTGAACTCCAGCCTATTTTTGCATTCAGTATGCATCATTCAAAGCGACGTCATCAATTTCCAACACGTTCTGACATCATTTGCTGTTTTTCAGTCATTTACCGATTTGTTTAGAGAGCTAAATGACGGTGAAATTGAAAATCACTACAAAATGAACTCTGAAAATGTTGGAACTTGGCATGGTATCATCATTTCACCCGCATAGCATGTGCAAAAGAGTAGAGAGGGTCACGGCGAAAACTGGACGCACCTCGTGTACAAACTGGACAATCTCTTTCGGAGTATCAGGGTTTCAGACGAGAACTCATCTGTTACACGGGCACTTCAATGTTTTTTAAACTTATTTGAACTCCAGCCTATTTTTGCATTCAGTATGCATCATTCAAAGCGACGTCATCAATTTCCAACACGTTCTGACATCATTTGCTGTTTTTCAGTCATTTACCGATTTGTTTAGAGAGCTAAATGACGGTGAATTGAAAATCACTACAAAATGAATAGCAGAAAATAAATAATGCAGAAAAGAAAAAACTATATAATTTTTTTATACTCACAAAGAAACTAAATACAACAAAAAAATTACTCGGAAAGAAATAGAAAAAAATTATATAAAAAATTATTGGGGCGCTGCCCGCTCGGCCTGCCAACCCTAGGGTTTGCAAATACAGGCCCAGAAGGGCCAGCAGGCTCAACGGGTAGCGCGCCAAAGTTAGGCCCAGAAGCCTGCTATAGAGAGGAGTTCGAGACAGCAGCCACGCCGGGGCTTTTAAACTGGTGCGGGCGCCCCTGGGCTAGCGAGGTGGGACTAAACTTGCCCGCACCGCTCCTGCGCCAGCGCACACCTTTAGTACCGGGTCGTGGCTCCAACCGGTACTAAAGGGGGGCCTTTAGTACCGGTTGGAGCCACGAACCGGTACTAAAGGGGCAGTTTCCCGCCCCTTGGCCTGGCGAAAATTGGCCTTTAGTACCGGTTGGGGGCTCCAACCGGTACTAAAGGCCCCTCCTATATATATGGCACTTACGAAAAATTCAGTTTCATCGACCACCACTTCTTCTCCAACTACTTCGCGCGACATCGCCGCCGCCCTCGCCGCCCCCGCCGCGCGCCGTCGCCGTCGCCCTCACCGCCCGTCGCCGCCGTCACCACCGTCGCCCTCACCGCCCATCGTCGCCGTCACCGCCGTCGCCCCCGCCGCCCGTCGCCGCTGCCCCGTACCACGTCGCCGTCTCGATCGCGCCGTCGCCCCCGGCCTGCCGCTCGTCGTCGCGCCGTCCCCGTCGCATCGCCGTCTCGCGCCGCCGCCCGTATGCCGCCGCCCCCCGCTCGTAGACACACACACACACACACACAGACACACACACACACACATATTGTTTTTACTTATTTTCTATTTTCTGTTGTTTAGATTAATGTTAGATAAATTACGTAGATAAGAATGTTAGAATGTTAATGTTAGATGAATTATATGAAAAAGATGTTAAATGTTAATGTCAATTTTAGATGAATTAGCTAGATATTAATTAGGTATATATATGAGATTTGAACTAGTTGAATTAATATAACTAGTTTATTTTTAGTATGAAAATTAATAGAACAAGTTTATTTTTAGTAAGAAAATTTAGGTATATGAGATTATTTAAACTAGTTGAATTAATATAACTAGTTTATTTTTAGTAAATGCTTAGTTGAACTAGTTGAATTAGTAGAACTAGTTTATTTTTAGTAAGAAAATTTAGGTATATGAGATTTGATGATCTAATTAAAATATTACTATATATATAGCTACTTTATATATTTTAGTAAGAAAATTAATAGAACTAGTTTATTTTTAGTAAATTCTTAGTTGAATTAGTTGAATTAATAGAACTAGTTTATTTTTAGTAAGAAAATTTAGATATCTGAGATTTGATGATCTAATTAAAATATTACTATATGGAACTAGCTACTTTATTTTAGTAAGAAAATTAATAGAACACGTTTATTTTTATTAAATGCTTAGTTGAATTAGTTGAATTAATAGAACTAGTTGAACTAATAGAAGTAGTTGAATTAGTTGAATTAATAGAACTAGTAAGTGTTTAATGTTTCACCTATATGAACATAGGAAATGTCGTCTGACGACGAAAAAGATTTCATTAAGTGCGAATTCTGTGAAGACCAGCGCGGCCTGTGCGACAGAAATTTCCTTGTTGATGATAGGCGCTTCAGCATCAAGCTGGATGAGACCTTCGAAGTGGATACAGTAAGTCACAACGACAAGTCTTTTTTCGTAATTAAGCATGACTTATATATGCTTCATTTGCTTCAACTTATAATTTTAAATTTTCACTATTCTACTAGCGCATCCCCTGCCATGCAAGAATTTTTGTCTTGGATAAGATAGGTTTCAGTGCTATGGAAACTATGGAGGTAAAGAGAGTTTACCTGAAGACCGAGCATGCTGGTTATACTTTCAACGTCAAATTATACAATGCAGACACGTACACCTATTTTGAATGCAAAACTTGGCAAGCACTATGCAAGGCTTATGCATTTGAGCCTGATATGGTTATCACCTTTGATATTCGTCCGGAAGATGATATTGAAGGTAATAGAGACATCTGGGTCGATGTGCAGACGCCTCCAGTTCTACCATTATGTGAGTTTCTCAACCATATTTATGTCTTTGATATTGTTTATTCAAAAATAGTTGACAACTAATTTCTATTGACAGCTTATTTCCATTCAAGCAAACATGTCCGGCGCTTGGTAGACAGGACCTACTACTGTCCCGGAGCTGAACTAAACTGCGAGGAGATAAGTCATTATGTTTCATGGCTTGAGGATCTTGATGCTGTTAAGAGAAATCATTTTCCTGAATTTGAAAATCTTAGTACTCAAAACGTGCGACCAATAGTGATCGTATTGAACTACGGTCACATGTATTTAGGAAAGATGGTAAGATTTTTACTATTAGTCCTCAGTGCATCTTTTGCATACATTATTTTTCAAGCTAAACTTTCATTGCTAAGTATATTAATTACTATACGATGTTCTTCAACAGGGACTCCCGATGACAGTTGTGCCTCAGTGGATCGAGACTAAAGGTCGCATGTCAATTGTTAGCTTACGGCCAAGATATCCTACAGTGCACATGAGTGCATTCAGGATTTCTGAAAGCGATGAATGCTTAATAGTGAAAGATTGGAGCAAAATTGTTAACGATCGCAGAGAAGTACTAGGGGGCAGCAATCAGAAGCGCAGCCCACGATTAGGAGACAGGTTCATCTGCATGCTCCAATATGATGAATCAGGAGAGCTATACATGTTCTATGCTATTTTACCTGAGAGAGAGCAGCAGGAGTGATTTAGCTAGTTATCATGCTCTTAGTACTTGTTGTCCTCTCATGCGTGTCCGTGTTCTTCGTCCTGAACTTAATCTCAAAGAGTGATTTGCTTTTGTGGTGTTATGAACGCTTATAATATGATGATGATGATGATGAGTTATTATATCATTTATGAAAGAAACCGCATATTAGTTTCAACTGGATGGATCCTAGCTAAGTGATCAAGTATATGCCATATCCATATTACTTAGATCACTAAGTGATCAAGTATATGCCATATCCATATTACTTAGATCACTAAGTGATCAAGTAATATGGATATGGCATATACTTGATCACTTAGCTAGGATCCACATGCATCCAGTCGAAACTAATCTGCGGTACTTTCACCTAATGATTTAACAACTCATTATAATGTAAAACAATCAGTAAATTAAATTGAAAACACAAAACTAAAGGAAAAATAAAAATTAAAACCAAAACACACCCAAACATTTAGTACCGGTTGGTGTTACCAACCGGTACTAATGTCCTACACGCACCCGGGCCTGGCTCGTGCCACTTGGTGGCACGTTAGCGCCGGTTCGTGCCAAACCGGTACTAAAGGGGGGGCCTTTAGTCTCCACTCCATAGTGCCGGTTGCAGAACCGGCACTAAAGGCCGTTACGAACCGGTGATAAAGGCCGGTTCTGCACTAGTGTCAACGACATCCAATGTCCATGGCCAGGAAACCATGACCATCTATTGATCAACGAGCTAGTCAACTAGAGGCTTACTAGGGACATGTTGTGGTCTATGTATTCAAACATGTATTACGGTTTCCGGTCAATACAATTATAGCATGAACAATAGACAATTATCATGAACAAGGAAATATAATAATAACCATTTTATTATTGCCTCTAGGGCATATTTCCAATAGTTATATCCCCAACAGTACTCGATACATCTTCATCAATATAAACAAGAGTAGGACCTAGGGTTTTATCTCCATTAAGAGGGCCCGAACCTCGGTAAACATCGTCTCCCTGTTCCAGTTACCCTCAATCCGAGATCCATAGTTCTGGACCCCCTACCCAGAGGTCTGAAGGAAATATGCCCTAGAGGCAATAATAAAGTTGTTATTTATATTTCCTTATATCATGATAAATGTTTATTATTCATGCTAGAATTGTATTAACCGAAAACTTAGTACATGTGTGAATACATAGACAAATAGAGTGTCACTAGTATGCCTCTACTTGACTAGCTCGTTGAATCAAAGATGGTTAAGTTTCCTAGCCATAGACATGAGATTTCATTTGATTAACGGGGTCACATCATTAGAGAATGATGTGATTGACTTGACCCATTCCGTTAGCTTAGCACTTGATTGTTTAGTATATTGCTATTGCTTTCTTCATGACTTATACATGTTCCTATGACTATGAGATTACGCAACTCCCGAATACCGTAGGAACACTTTGTGTGCTACCAAACGTCACAACGTAACTGGGTGATTATAAAGGTGCTCTACAGGTGTCTCCGATGGTACCTGTTGAGTTGGCATAGATCGAGATTAGGATTTGTCACTCCGATTGTCGGAGAGATATCTCTGGGCCCTCTCGGTAATGCACATCACTATAAGCCTTGCAAGCAATGTGACTAATGAGTTAGTTGCGGGATGATGCATTACAGAACGAGTAAAGAGACTTGCCGGTAACAAGATTGAACTAGGTATTGAGATACTGACGATCGAATCTCGGGCAAGTAACATATCGATGACAAAGGGAACGACGTATGTTGTTATGCGGTTTGACCGATAAAGATCTTCGTAGAGTATGTAGGAACCAATATGAGCATCCAGGTTTCCCTATTGGTTATTGACTGGAGATGAATCTCGGTCATGTCTACATAGTTCTCGAACCCGTAGGGTCCGCACGCTTAACGTTCAGTGACAATCGGTATTATGAGTTTATGTGTTTTGATGTAACGAAGGTAGTTCAGAGTCCCGGATATGATCACGGACATGACGAAGAGTCTTGAAATGGTCGAGACATAAAGATCGATATATTGGATGACTATGTTTGGACATCAGAAACGTTTCGAGAGAGTTCGGGCATATACTGGAGTACCGCGGGGGTTACCGGAACCCCCCGGGGAGTATATGGGCCGTAATGGGCTTTAGTAGAGAGAGAGAGGGGCAGCCAGGGCAGGCCGCGCGCCCCTCCCCCTCTGGTCTGAATTGGACTAGGAAGGGAGGGCGCCCCCCTTTCCTTCCTCGCTCTCTCCCCCTTCCTTCTCTCCTAGTCCAACTAGGGAAGGGGGGATCCTACTCCCGGTGGTAGTAGGACTCCTCCAGGGCGCGCCATAGAGGGCCGACCATCCCCCCTCCTCCACTCCTTTATATACGGGGGAGGGGGGGCACCCCATAGACACACAAGTTGATCATTGATCTCTTAGCCGTGTGCGGTGCCCCCCTCCACCATAATCCACCTCGGTCATATCGTTGCAGTGCTTAGGCAAAGCCCTGCGCCGGTAGCTTCATCATCACCGTCATCTTGCCGTCATGCTAATGAAGATCTCCCTCAACACTCAGCTAGATCGAGAGTTCGTGGGACGTCACCGAGCCAAACGTGTGCAGATCGCGGAGGTGCCGTACTTTCGGTACTAGGATCGGTCGGATCGTGAAGACGTACAACTACATCAACCGCGTTGTCATAACACTTCCTCTTACGGTCTACGAGGGTACGTGGACTACACTCTTCCCTCTCGTTTCTATGCATCACCATGATCTTTGTGCGTAGGAAGTTTTTTGAAATTACTGCGTTCCCCAATAGTGGCATCCGAGCCAGGTCTATGCGTAGATGTTATATGCACGAGTAGAACATAAGTGAGTTGTGGGCGATTATAGTCATACTGCTTTCCAGCATGTCATACTTTGATTCGGCGGTATTGTTGGATGAAGCGGCCCAGACCGACATTACGTGTACGCTTACGCGAGACTAGTTCTACAGACGTGCTTCGCACATAGGTGGCTGGCGGGTGTCAGTTTCTCCAACTTTAGTTGAATCGAGTGTGGCTACGCCCGGTCCTTGTTGAAGGTTAAAACAACACATACTTGACGAAAAATCATTGCGGTTTTTTGATGCGTAGGTAAGAACGGTTCTTGCTCAGCCCGTAGCAGCCACGTAAAACTTGCAACAACAAAGTAGAGGACGTCTAACTTGTTTTTGCAGGGCATGTTGTGATGTGATATGGTCAAGACATGATGCTAAATTTTATTGTATGAGATGATCATGTTTTTGATACGTCTCCAACGTATCTATAATTTTTGATTGTTCCATGCTATTATATTATTCGTTTTGGATGTTTAATGGGCTTTACTATACACTTTTATATTATTTTTGGGACTAACCTATTAACCCAAGGCCCAGTGCAAATTGCTGGTTTTTTTTGCCTATTTCAGTGTTTCGCAGAAAAGGAATATCAAACGGAGTCCAAACGGAATGAAACCTCGGGAGAGTTATTTTTGGAACAAACGTGATCCAGAGGACTTGGAGTGGACGTCAAGAAATCACCGAGGAGGCCACGAGGCAGGGAGGCGCGCCCCCACCCTCGTGGGCCCCTCGTGGCTCCACCGACCTACTTCTTCCTCCTATATATACCCACGTACCTTGAAACCAACTAGGAGCACCACGAAAACCTATTTCCACCGCCGCAACCTTCTGTACCCGTGAGATCCCATCTTGGGGCCTTTTCCGGTGCTCCGCCGGAGGGGGAATCGATCATGGAGGGCTTCTACATCAACACCATAGCCTCTCCGATGATGTGTGAGTAGTTTACCACAGACCTTCGGGTCCATAGTTATTAGCTAGATGACTTCTTCTCTCTCTTTGGATCTCAATACAAAGTTCTCCTCGATCTTCTTGGAGATCTATTCGATGTAACTCTTTTGGTGGTGTGTTTGTCGAGATCCGATGAATTGTGGGTTTATGATCAAGATTATCTATGAACAATATTGAATCTTCTCTGAATTCTTTTATGTATGATTGGTTATCTTTGCAAGTCTCTTCAAATTATCAGTTTGGTTTGGCCTACTAGATTGATCTTTCTTGCAATGGGAGAAGTGCTTAGCTTTGGGTTCAATCTTGTGGTGTTCTTTCCTAGTGATAGCAGGGGCAGTAAGGCACGTATTGTATTGTTGCCATCGAGGATAAAAATATGGGGTTTATATCATATTGCTTGAGTTTATCCCTCTACATCATGTCATCTTACCTAATGCGTTACTCTGTTCTTATGAACTTAATACTCTAGATGCATGCTGGATAGCGGTCGATGTGTGGAGTAATAGTAGTAGATGCAGGCAGGAGTCGGTCTACTTGTCACGGACGTGATGCCTATATACATGATCATGCCTAGATATTCTCATAATCATGCACTTTTCTTTCAATTGCTCGACAGTAATTTGTTCACCCACCGTAATACTTATGCTATCTTGAGAGAAGCCACTAGTGAAACCTATTGCCCCCGGGTCTATTTTCCATCATATAAGTTTCCAATCTATTTTTACTTTGCTATCTTTACTTTTAATCTTTATCATAAAAATACCAAAAATATTATCTTATCATCTCTATCAGATCTCACTTTTGCAAGTGGCCGTGAAGGGATTGACAACCCCTTTATCGCGTTGGTTGCAAGGTTCTTATTTGTTTGTGTAGGTACGAGGGACTTGCGTGTGGCCTCCTACTGGATTGATACCTTGGTTCTCAAAAACTGAGGGAAATACTTACGCTACTTTGCTGCATCACCCTTTCCTCTTCAAGGAAAAAACCAACGCATGCTCAAGAGGTAGCAAGAAGGATCTGGCGCCGTTGCTGGGGAGGCTTACGCCAAGTCAAGTCAAGATTTGATCTCCCATCAACGACCCATTTCTGGCGCCGTTGCCGGGGAGTCTACGCACAAGTCAAGACATACCAAGTACCCATCACAAACTCTTATCCCTCGCATTACATTATTTGCCATTTGCCTCTCGTTTTCCTCTCCCCCACTTCACCCTTGCCGTTTTATTCGCCCTCTCTTTCTGTTCGCCTCTTTTTCGCTTGTTTCTTGTTTGCTCGTGTGTTGGATTGCTTGCCTGTCACGATGGCTCAAGATAATACTAAATTGTGTGACTTTGCCAATACCAACAACAATGATTTTCTTAGCACTCCGATTGCTCCTCTTACCGATGCTGAATCTTGTGAAATTAATGCTGCTTTGCTGAATCTTGTCATGAAAGATCAATTCGCCGGCCTTCCTAGTGAAGATGCCGCTACCCATCTAAATAGCTTTGTTTATTTGTGTGATATGCAAAATAAAAAAGATGTGGACAATGATATTGTCGAAGTGAAGCTATTTCCTTTTTCGCTTAGAGATCGTGCTAAAACTTGGTTTTCGTCTTTGCCTTTTATCTCTAAGTATTTTCCTCCCGCTAAGATCATCTCTCTTAGAAATGATATTATGAATTTTAAGCAACTTGATCATGAACATGTTGCACAATCTTGGGAGAGGATGGAATTAATGATACGTAATTGCCTTACACATGGTTTGAACTTATGGATGATTATACAAAACTTTTATGCCAGATTGAATTTGATTCTAGAAATCCTTTAGATTCGGCCGCGGGAGGCACTTTTATGGAAATCACTTTAGGAGAAGCTACTAAACTCCTAGATAATATTATGGTTAATTATTCTCAATGGCACACTAAAAGATCTACTAGTAAAAAGGTGCATGCAATTGAAGAGATTAATATTTTGAGTGGCAAGATGGATGAACTTATGAAATTGTTTGCTAATAAGAATGTTTCTTCCGATCCCAATGATATGCCTTTGTCTACCTTGATTGAGAATAATAATGAATCTATGGATGTGAATTTTGTTGGTAGGAACAATTTTGGTAACAACGCTTATAGAGGAAACTTTAATCCTAGGCCGTATCCTAGTAATTTCTCTAATAATTATGGTAATTCCTACAACAACTCTTATGGAAATTTTAATAAGATACCCTCTGATTTTGAGACTAGTGTTAAAGAATTTATGATTTCTCAAAAGAATTTCAATGCTTTGCTTGAAGAAAAATTGCCTAAGATTGATGAGTTGGCTAGGAACGTGGATAGAATTTCTCTTGATGTTGATTCTTTGAAACTTAGATCTATTCCACCTAAGCATTATATCAATGAGTCTCTCAAAGCCATGAGAATTTCCATTGATGAGTGCAAAGAAAGAACCGTTAGGATGCGTGCTAAGAAAGATTGCTTTGTAAAAGCGTGTTCTTCTAGTTTTCATGATAATAAGGATGAAGATCTAAAAGTAATTGACGTGTATCCTATTAAATCTTTGTTTTGCAATATGAATCTTGATAATGATGGGACTGGAGAAGAGTGAACTTTAGTTAAAATGCGTCCCAATGATTCAGAGTTTTTAGATCTTGATACAAAAATTGGTAAAAGTGGGATTGAAGAGGTCAAAACTTTAATTATGATAATTGTTCTTTAATAGATTGTATTTCCTTGTTGCAATCCGTGCTAAATTCTCCGCATGCTTATAGTCAAAATAAGGCTTTTACTAAACATATCGTTGATGCTTTAATGCAATCTTATGAAGAAAAGCTTGAATTGGAAGTTTCTATCCCTAGAAAACTTTATGATGAGTGGGAACCTACTATTAAAATTAAAATTAAATATCATGAATGCTATGCTTTGTGTGATTTGGGTGCTAGTGTTTCCACAATTCCAAAACTTTGTGTGATATGTTGGGTTTCCGTGAATTTGATGATGGTTCTTTAAACTTGCCCTTGCGGATTCCACCATTAAGAAATCTATGGGAAGAATTAATGATGTTCTTATTGTTGCAAATAGGAATTATGTGCTCGTAGATTTCATTGTTCTTGATATAGATTGCAATCCTTCATGTCCTATTATTCTTGGTAGACCTTTCCTTAGAACGATTGGTGCAATTATTGATATGAAAGAAGGGAATATTAGATTCCAATTTCCCTTAAGGAAAGGCATGGAACACTTTCCTAGAAATAAAATCAAATTACCTTATGAATCTATTATGAGAGCCACTTATGGATTGCATGCCAAAGATGATAATACCTAGATCTATCCTTGCCTTTATGCCTAGCTAGGGGCGTTAAACGATAACGCTTGTTGGGAGGCAACCCAATTTTATTTTAGCTTCTTGCTTTTTGGTTCTGTTTAGTAATAAATAATCCATATAGCTTCTATTTAGATGTGGTTTTATGTTTTAATTAGTGTTTGTGCCAAGTAGAACCTTTGCGAAGACTTGGGTGAAGTCTTTTTGATCTTGCTGTAAAAAACAGAAACTTTAGCGCTCACGAGATTAGCTACAACTTTTTACTGGAGAGTGATATTTAGTTGATTCTTTTTGAAGACGATTAATATATAAATTCCTCACGTCCATCAATTTATTTTAGAATTTTTGGAGTTCCAGAATTATTCGTTTGATACAGATTACTACAGACTGTTCTGTTTTTGACAGATTCTGTTTTTCGTGTGTTGTTTGCTTATTTTAATGAATCTATGGCTAGTATCGGAGGTTATGAACCATAGAGAAGTTGGAATACAGTAGGTTTAACACCAATATAAATAAATAATGAGTTCATTACAGCACCCTGAAGTGGTGTTTTATTTTCTTTCGCTAACGGAGCTCACGAGATTTTCTGTTAAGTTTTGTGTTGTGAAGTTTTCAAGTTTTGGGTAAAGACTTGATGGATTATGGAACAAGGAGTGGCAAGAGCCTAAGATTGGGGATGCCCAAGGCACCCCAAGGTAAAATACAAGGACAACCAAAAGCCTAAGCTTGGGGATGCCCCGGAAGGCATCCCCTCTTTTGTCTTCGTCCATCGGTAACTTTACTTGGAGCTATATTTTTATTCACCACATGATATGTGTTTTGCTTGGAGCGTCTTGTATGATTTGAGTCTTTGCTTTTTAGTTCACCACAATCATCCATGCTGTACACACCTTTTGGGAGAGACACACATTATTCGGAATTTATTAGAATACTCTATGTGCTTCACTTATATCTTTTGAGCTAAACAATTTTGCTCTAGTGCTTCACTTATATCTTTTAGAGCACGGTGGTGGTTTTATTTTATAGAAATTATTGATCTCTCATGCTTCACTTATATTATTTTGTGAGTCCTTTAGAACAGCATGGTAGTTTGCCTTGGCTATAAAATTAGTCCTAATATGATAGGCATCCAAGATGGGTATAATAAAAACTTTCATATAAGTGCATTGAATACTAAGAAAAGTTTGATACTTGATAATTGTTTTGAGATATGAAGATGGTGATATTAGAGTCATGCTAGTTGAGTAGTTGTGAATTTGAGAAATACTTGTTCTAAAGTTTGTGATTCCCGTAGCATGCACGTATGGTGAACCGTTATGTGATGAAGTCAGAGCATGATTTATTTATTGATTGTCTTCCTTATGAGTGGCGGTCGGGGACGAGCGATGGTCTTTTCCTACCAATCTATCCCCCTAGGAGCATGCCCGTAGTACTTTGTTTCGATAACTAATAGATTTTTGCAACAAGTATGTGAGTTCTTTATGACTAATGTTGAGTCCATGGATTATACGCACTCTCACCCTTCCACCATTGCTAGCCTCTCTAATACCGCGCACTTTTTGCCGGTACCATAAACCCACCATACACCTTCCTCAAAACAGCCACCATACCTACCTATAATGGCATTTCCATAGCTATTCCGAGATATATTGCCATGCAACTTACCACCGTTCCATTTACTATGACACGCTTCATCATTGTCATATTGCTTTGCATGATCATGTAGTTGACATCATATTTGTGGCAAAGCCACCGTTCATAATTCTTTCATACATGTCACTCTTGATTCATTGCATATCCCGGTACACCGCCGGAGGCATCCACATAGAGTCATATTTTGTTCTAAGTATTGAGTTGTCATTCTTGAGTTGTAAAGAAAATAAAAGTGTGATGATCATCATTATTAGAGCATTGTCCCAAGTGAGGAAAGGATGATGGAGACTATGATTCCCCCACAAGTCGGGATGAGACTCCGGACGAAAAGAAAAAGAAAAGAAAAGGCCCAAATAAAAAAATGAATGAGAGAAAAAGAGAGAAGGGACACTGTTACTGTCCTTTTGCCACACTTGTGCTTCAAAGTAGCACCATGATCTTCAGGATAGAGAGTCTCCTATGTTGTCACTTTCATATACTAGTGGGAATTTTACATTATAGAACTTGGCTTGTATATTCCGATGATGGGCTTCCTCAAAATGCCCTAGGTCTTCGTGAGCAAGCGAGTTGGATGCACACCCACTTAGTTTCTTTTGTTGAGCTTTCATACACTTATAGCTCTAGTGCATCCGTTGCATGGCAATCCCTACTCACTCACATTGATATCTATTGATGGGCATCTCCATAGCACGTTGATACGCCTAGTTGATGTGAGACTATCTTCTCCTTTTTGTCTTCTCCACAACCACCATTCTATTCCACATATAGTGCTATGTCCATGGCTCACGCTCATATATTGCGTGAAGATTGAAAAAGTTTGAGAACATCAAAAGTATGAAACAATTGCTTGGCTTGTCATCGGGGTTGTGCATGATTAAATACTTTGTGTGATGAAGATAGAGCATAGCGAGACTATATGATTTTGTAGGGATAACTTTCTTTGGCCATGTTATTTTCAGAAGACATGATTGCTTTGTTAGTATGCTTGAAGTATTATTATTTTTATGTCAATATTAAACTTTTATCTTGAATCTTTCGGATCTGAACATTCATGCCACAATAAAGAAAATTACAATGAGAAATATGCTAGGTAGCATTCCACATTAAAAATTCAGTTTTTATCATTTACCTACTCGAGAACGAGCAGGAATTAAGCTTGGGGATGCTTGATACGTCTCCAACGTATCTATAATTTTTGATTGTTCCATGCTATTATATTATCCGTTTTGGATGTTTAATGGGCTTTACTATACACTTTTATATTATTTTTGGGACTAACCTATTAACCCAAGGCCCAGTGCAAATTGCTGTTTTTTTACCTATTTCAGTGTTTTGCAGAAAAGGAATATCAAACGGAGTCCAAACGGAATGAAACCTTCGGGAGAGTTATTTTTGGAACACACGTGATCCAGAGGACTTGGAGTGCACGTCAAGAAATCACCGAGGAGGCCATGAGGCAGGGAGGCGTGCCCCCCACCCTTGTGGGCCCCTCGTGGCTCCACCGACCTACTTCTTCCTCCTATATATACCCACGTACCCTGAAACCAACCAGGAGCACCACGAAAACCTATTTCCACCGCCGCAACCTTCTGTACCCGTGAGATCCCATCTTGGGGCCTTTTCCGGCGCTCCGCCGGAGGGGGAATCGATCACGGAGGGCTTCTACATCAACACCATAGCCTCTCCGATGATGTGTGAGTAGTTTACCATAGACCTTCGGGTCCATAGTTATTAGCTAGATGACTTCTTCTCTCTCTTTGGATCTCAATACAAAGTTCTCCTCGATCTTCTTGGAGATCTATTCGATGTAACTCTTTTTGTGGTGTGTTTGTCGAGATCCGATGAATTGTGGGTTTATGATCAAGATTATCTATGAACAATATTGAATCTTCTCTGAATTCTTTTATGTATGATTGGTTATCTTTGCAAGTCTCTTCGAATTATCAGTTTGGTTTGGCCTACTAGATTGATCTTTCTTGCAATGGGAGAAGTGCTTAGCTTTGGGTTCAATCTTGTGGTGTTCTTTCCCAGTGACAGCAGGGGCAGCAAGGCACATATTGTATTGTTGCCATCGAGGATAAAAAGATGGGGTTTATATCATATTGCTTGAGTTTATCCCTCTACATCATGTCATCTTACCTAATGCGTTACTCTGTTCTTATGAACTTAATACTCTAGATGCATGCTCGATAGCGGTCGATGTGTGGAGTAATAGTAGTAGATGCAGGCAGGAGTCGGTCTACTTGTCACGGACGTGATTCCTATATACATGATCTTGCCTAGATATTCTCATAATTATGCACTTTTCTATCAATTGCTCGACAGTAATTTGTTCACCCACCGTGATACTTATGCTATCTTGAGAGAAGCCACTAGTGAAACCTATTGCCCCCGGGTCTATTTTCCATCATATAAGTTTCCAATCTATTTTTACTTTGCTATCTTTACTTTTAATCTTTATCATAAAAATACCAAAAATATTATCTTATCATCTCTATCAGATCTCACTTTTGCAAGTGGTCGTGAAGGGATTGACAACCCCTTTATCGCGTTGGTTGCAAGGTTCTTATTTGTTTGTGTAGGTACGAGGGACTTGCGTGTGGCCTCCTACTGGATTGATACCTTGGTTCTCAAAAACTAAGGGAAATACTTATGCTACTTTGCTGCATCACCCTTTCCTCTTCAAGGGAAAAACCAACGCATGCTCAAGAGGTAGCATTTTGTAACGGAGTTATCGGCAACTGACAGGAGCCATATGGTTGTCGCTTTATTGTATGAAATGCATTCGCCATGTAATTGCTTTACTTTATCACTAAGCGGCAGCGATAGTCGTAGAAGCAATAGTTGGCAAGACGACAACGACGCTTCGACGGTGATCAAGGTGTCAAGACGGTGACGATGGTGATCATGACGGTGCTTTGGAGATGGAGATCAAAGGCACAAGATGATAATGGCCATATCATATCACTTATATTGATTGCATGTGATGTTTATCCTTTATGCATCTTATTTTGCTTAGTTCGACGGTAGCATTATAAGATGATCTCTCACTAAATTTCAAGGTACAAGTGTTCTCCCTGAGTATGCAATGTTGCGAAACTTCGTCGTGCCGAGACACCACGTGATGATCGAGTGTGATAAGCTCTATGTTCACATGCAAGGGGTGCAAGTCAGTTTTGCACACGCAGAATACTCGGGTTAAACTTGACGAGCCTAGCATATGCAGATATGGCCTCGGAACACTGAGACCGAAAGGTCGAGCGTGAATCATATAGTAGATATGATCAACATAGTGATGTTCACCATTGAAAACTACTCCATCTCACGCGATGATCGGACATGGTTTAGTTGATATGGATCACGTGATCACTTAGATGATTAGAGGGATGTCTATCTAAGTGGGAGTTCTTAAGTAATTTGATTAATTGAACTTTAATTTATCATGAACTTAGTACCTGATAGTATTTTACATGTCTATGTTGTTGTAGATAGATGGCCCGTGCTGTTGTTCCGTTGAATTTTAATGCATTCCTAGAGAAAGCTAAGTTGAAAGATGATGGTAGCAACTACACGGTCTGGGTCCGTAACTTGAGAATTACCCTTATTGCTGCATAGAAGAATTACGTCCTGGAAGCACCGCTAGGTGCCAAACTCGCTGCAGGTGCAACGCCAGATGTTATGAACGTCTGGCAGAGCAAAGCTGATAACTACTCGATAGTTCAGTGTGCCATGCTTTACGGCTTAGAACCGGGACTTCAACGACGTTTTGAATGTCATGGAGGATATGAGATGTTCCAGGAGTTGAAGTTAATATTTCAAGCAAATGCCCGGATTGAGAGATATGAAGTCTCCAATAAGTTCTACAGCTGCAAGATGGAGGAGAATAGTTCTGTCAGTGAGCATATACTCAAAATGTCTGGGTATAACAATCACTTGATTCAACTGGGAGTTAATCTTCCTGATGATAGTGTCATTGACAGAATTCTTCAATCGCTGCCACCAAGCTACAAGAGCTTCGTGATGAACTATAATATGCAAGGGATGGATAAGACAATTCCCGAGCTCTTCGCAATGCTAAAGGCTGCAGAGGTAGAAATCAAGAAAGAGCATCAAGTGTTGATGGTCAACAAGACCACCAGTTTCAAGAAAAAGGGTAAAGGGAAGAAGGGGAACTTCAAGAAGAACGGCAAGCAAGTTGCTGCTCAAGTGAAGAAGCCCAAGTCTGGACCTAAGCCTGAGACTGAGTGCTTCTACTGCAAAGGGACTGGCCACTGGAAGCGGAACTGCCCCAAGTATTTGGCGGATAAGAAGGATGGCAAGGTGAACAAAGGTATATGTGATATACATGTTATTGATGTATACCTTACTAATGCTCGCAGTAGTGCCTGGGTATTTGATACTGGTTCTGTTGCTAATATTTGCAACTCGAAACATGGACTACGGATTAAGCGAAGATTGGCTAAGGACGAGGTGACGATGCACATGGGAAATGGTTCCAAAGTCGATGTGATCGCAGTCGGCACGCTACCTCTACATCTACCTTCGGTATTAGTTTTAGACCTGAATAATTGTTATTTGGTACCAGCGTTAAGCATGAACATTATATCTGGATCTTGTTTGATGCGAGGCGGTTATTCATTTAAATCAGGGAATAATGGTTATTCTATTTATATGAGTAATATCTTTTATGGTCATGCACCCTTGAAGACTGGTCTATTTTTGTTGAATCTCGATAGTAGTGACACACATATTCATAATAATGAAGCCAAAAAGATGCAGAGTTGATAATGATAGTGCAACATATCTGTGGCACTGCCGTTTAGGTCATATTGGTGTAAAGCACATGAAGAAACTCCATTCTAATGGACTTTTGGAATCACTTGATTATGAATCACTTGGTACTTGCGAACCATGCCTCATGGGCAAGATGACTAAAACGTCGTTCTCTGGAACAATGGAGCGAGCAATAGACTTGTTGGAAATCATACATACTGATGTATGTGGTCCGATGAATGTTGAGGCTCGCGGCGGGTATCGTTATTTTCTCACCTTGACAGATGATTTGAGCAGATATGGGTATATCTACTTGATGAAGCATAAGTCTGAAACATTTGAAAAGTTCAAAGAATTTCAGAGTGAAGTAGAAAATCATCGTAACAAGAAAATAAAGTTTCTACGATCTGATCGTGGAGGAGAATATTTGAGTTACGAGTTTGGTCTTCATTTGAAACAATGCGGAATAGTTTCGCAACTTACGCCACCCGGAACACCACATCGTAATGGTGTGTCCGAACGTCGTAATCGTACTTTACTAGATATGGTGCGATCTATGACGTCTCTTACTGATTTACCGCTATCGTTTTGGGGTTATGCTTTAGAGACGGCTGCATCCACGTTAAATAGGGCACCATCTAAATCCGTTGAGACGACACCTTATGAACCGTGGTTTGGCAAGAAACCCAAGTTGTCATTTCTTAAAGGTTGGGGCTGCGATGCTTATGTGAAAAAGCTTCAACCTGATAAGCTCGAACCCAAATCGGAGAAATGTGTCTTCATAGGATACCCAAACGAGACTGTTGGGTACTGATACGTCTCCATCGTATCTACTTTCCAAACACTTTTTCCCTTGTTTTGGACTATAACTTGCATGATTTGAATGGAACTAACCCGGAGTGACGTTGTTTTCAGCAGAATTGCCATGGTGTTATTTTTGTGCAGAAATAAAAGTTCTCGGAATGACCTGAAACTTCACGGAGAATATTTTTTGGAATATATAAAAAATATTAGCGAAAGAATCAAGACTAGGGGGCCCACACCCTGTCCACGAGGGTGGGGGCGTGCCTACCCCCCTGGGCGCGCCCCCCTGCCTTTTGGCCCCCCTGGAGCTCCACCGACCTCAACTCCAACTCTATATATTCATGTTCGGGGAGAAAAAAATCAGAGAGAAGGATTCATCGCGTTTTACGATACGGAGCCGCCGCCAAGCCCTAATCTCTCTCGGGAGGGCTGATCTGGAGTCCGTTCGGGGCTCCGGAGAGGGGAATCCGTCGCCGTCGTCATCATCAACCTTCCTCCATCACCAATTTCATGATGCTCACCACCGTGCGTGAGTAATTCCTCGTAGGCTTGCTGGACGGTGATGGGTTGGATGAGATTTATCATGTAATCGAGTTAGTTTTGTTAGGGTTTGATCCAGAGTATCCACTATGTTCTGAGATTGATGTTGCTATGACTTTGCTATGCTTAATGCTTGTCACTAGGGCCCGAGTGCCATGAATTCAGATCTGAACCTATTATGTTTTCATGAATATATGTGAGTTCTTGATCCTATCTTGCAAGTCATTAGTCACCTACTATGTGTTATGATCCGGTAACCCCAAAGTGACAAAAATCGGGACCACTCCCGGGGATGACCGTAGTTTGAGGAGTTTATGTATTCACTAAGTGTTAATGCTTTGGTCTGGTACTCTATTAAAATGAGGCCTTAATATCCCTTAGTTTCCAATAGGACCCCGCTGCCACGGGAGGGTAGGACAAAAGATGTCATGCAAGTTCTTTTCCTTAAGCAGGTATGACTATATTCGAAATACATGCCTACGTTACATTGATGAACTGGAGCTAGTTCTGTGTCACCCTATGTTATAACTGTTGCATGAGGAATCACATCCGACATAATTCTCCATCACTGATCCAATGGCTACGAGCTTTTCACATATTGATCTTTGCTTAGTTACTTTGCCGTTGCCACTGTTAGAATTACTACAAAACTACTACTGTTGCTTTTAACACCGTTACCGTTACTTCCATATTACTTTGCTACTAAATACTTTGCTGCATATATTAAGTTTTCCAGGTGTGGTTGAATTGACAACTCAGCTGCTAATACTTGAGAATATTCTTTGGCTCCCCTTGTGTCGAATCAATAAATTTGGGTTGAATACTCTATCCTCGAAAACTGTTGCGATCCCCTATACTTGTGGGTTATCAAGACTATTTTCTGGCGCTGTTGCCAGGGAGCATAGCTCTATTCTTTGAGTCACTTGGGATTTGTATCTGTTGATCACTATGAGGAACTTGAAAGACGAAAAAACCAAGATTTTCCCCTCAACTACGAGGGGAGGTAAGGAACTGCCATCTAGCTCTGCACTTGATTCACCTTCTATTTTGAGTAAGATTGCGACACCTAAACCTGCTTCTGCTATTAATTCTGATATGTCGCATGTTATTGATGATCTCACTTCTACTATGCATGATGCTTATGATGAAACTACTTCTATGCTTGATACTACTGTGCCACTAGGTGAATTTCTGGATGAACAACTTGCTAGGGCTAGAGAGAATGAAATTATTGAAACAGATAATATTGATGAAAGTGATGATGAAGATTCTCCCCCTAGATATGAATTGCATGTTGTGCCTGAGGGTTATGTTATGGATGAAGAAACTGCTAGAGATTTTCTTTCTTGCAATGATAGATATGATCTTAAGAAACTATTAGCTAAGATGAAAGAAAAGTCTTTGAATGCTAGAATGAAATATGACCCTGCTTTTGCTACTTCACCTATCTGTATTTCCGATAAGGATTATGATTTCTCTGTCGATCCTGAGATTATTACTTTGGTTGAATCTGACCCTTTTTATGGCTATGAATCTGAAACTATTGTGGCACATTGATACATCTCCAACGTATCTATAATTTATGAAGTATTCATGCTGTTATATTATCTATCTTGGATGTTTAATGGGCTTTATTATACACTTTTTATATGAATTTTGGGACTAACCTATTAACCTTGAGCCCACTACCAGTTTCTGTTTTCTGCTTGTTTTAGAGTATCGCAGAAAAGGAAAACCAAACGGAGTCCAATTGACGTGCAACTTGACGGAGATCATTTTTGGACCAGAAGAAGCCCACGGAGTACCGGAAGTAGGCTAGAAGAGTCCCGGGCTGCCCACGAGGGTGGGGGGCGCGCCCACCCCCTGGGGCGCACCCCCTGCCTCGTGGACAGCCCGGAAACCCCCCTGACGTGAAATCAACGCCAACACCTCTCATATATACCCAAACTTCCAGAAAGAAACCTGGATCGGGAGTTCCACCGCCAGAAGCCTCTGTAGCCACGAGAAATCAATCTAGGCCCTCTCCGGCACCCTGCCGGAGGGGGCCATCATCACCGGTGGCCATGAAGGAGTATCCCGGAGAGGCCATCATCGCCATGAAGGCCAAGGACCAAAGGGAGAACCTTTCCCCATCTAGGGGGGAGGCCATGGAGGAGGAAGCACAAGGGGGAGAACCTCTGCTCCTCTCTCTCGGTGGCGCCGGAGTGCCATCGGGAGGGGAATCATCGCCGCGGTGATCGTCTTCATCAACATCACCATCATCATCACCATCCTCATCTCTTTTACGCGGTCCACTCTCCCGCACCCCGCTGTAATCCCTACTTGAACATGGTGCTTTGTGCTACATATTATGATCCAATGATGTGTTGCCATCCTATGATGTTTTGAGTAGATATCTTTTGTCCTTGGGTTGATTGATGATATAGATTGGTACGAGTTGTATGTTTTATTTTGGTGCTGTCCTATGGTGCCCTCCGTGTCGCGCAAGCGTGGGGGATTCCCGCTGTAGGGTGTTGCAATACGTTCATGATTCGCTTATAGTGGGTTGGTGAGTGACTGAAACACAAACCCGAGTAAGAGGGATTGTTGCGTATGGGAATAAAGAGGACTTGATGCTTTAATGCTATGGTTGGGTTTTACCTTAATGATCTTTAGTAGTTGCAGATGCTTGCTAGAGTTCCAATCATAAGTGCATATGATCCAAGTAGAGAAAGTATGTTAGCTTATGCCTCTCCCTCATATGAAATTGCAATGATGACTACCGGTCTTGTTAATAGTTGCCTAGGACAATTCCACACACCGATCCACCATTATTCCACACTCGCTATTTATAATATTTAGTAATATATTCTAACTTTATGATAACAACACCTACTTTTATATTTTAGCTCTCCGATATCATACAAAGTTATCCTCTTCATACCCACAACATAGTTTTATTTCTCGTTGCTAGTTGGAAGCAAACGTTCGGTGTACGTAGAGTCGTATCAGTGGCAGATAGGGCTTGAGAGAATATTGATCTTACCTTTAGCTCCTTGTGGGTTGGACACTCCATACTTATCACTTCCACCTTTGGAAATTGCTACGATGATTCCTTGCACTTGGGGATTATCAAGCTCTTTTCTGGCGCCGTTGCCGGGGAGCAATAGCGTGGGGTTGATATTCTCGTGTGTGCTTGTTTGCTTTCTTCACTAAGTAGATTTTGTTTTTCCTTTTTGTTTCTGTTTAGTTGTGGGTGAAACATACAAAAAGTTTTAAAAGAATGAAAATACAAAAAAAATTACTTGCCTTTCATGCCTAAAATGTTTTTCAAAAAGAGAAGTGATTGGAAAGTTATGCATTGAAGAAGTGAGGGTCGACCTTGAGCACTTGTGTTCATGCTCATGGAAACAATGTAGAATTTTTCATGGAAGTTTCTCTGTAAATAATTATCCCCTTGTATATATTTATTGTATTATAAAAATAATGTGCCAAGCTTTGGTTTTGGGATGATTAGATTGCTTGTTTACTATGTGCAGAACAAAAACAGAAACTTTGGCTGTAGTGCGTGAATTTACATTTTTACTGGAAAGTCAAATGGGTCTGAAACTTTTTGCACATTACTTCTGTACAAAATTTTCAAATTGTCAAATTTAGTTCATAATTTTAGGAGTTACAGAAGTTTACTAAACTTCCATATTACTACAGACTGTCCTGTTTTTAACTGATTCTGTTTTGCGTGTGTTGTTTACGTATTTCGATGAATCTATGGCTAGTATCGGGGGGTATGAACCATAAGAAGTTGGAATACAGTAGGTTTAACACCAATATAAATAAAGAATGAGTTCATTACAGTACCTAAAGGTAGTTATTTGCTTTATTACACTAACGGATCTCACAAAGTTTTTGTTAAAGTTTTGTGTGGATGAAGTGTTCGAAGATCGAGGAACTATCAATATGAGAAGAATAAAGAGAGGCAAGAGTTCAAGCTTGGGGATGCCCAAGGCACCCCAAGTAAATATTTCAAAAGATACTCAAGCATCTAAGCTTGGGGATGCCCCGGTTGGCATCCCATCTTTCTTCTTCAACAATTATCGGTATACCTCGGTTTTTGTTTTGTTCACATGATTTGTGTCCTTTGTGTTTTTGTTTTTCCTTTAAGAACCATGCTAGCATGAGATAGCCCTTCATTGATTTATAGAATACTTTACATGCTTCACTTATATCTTTTAAGTATTATCTTATAGAATTGCTCTTTGTGCTTCACTTAAATCTTTTGAGTATGGTTTTATAGAATGCTTCGTGTGCTTCACTTACATATTTTGAGCTTGGATATTGGTTAGTCTATATTAATTGTAGAATGCTCCATGAACTTCACTTATATCTTTTGGAGTATGAATAATACTATAATTGAAAGTGGATTTGGAAAAGTGTCAACTTTAGCTAATAATGATTCCACTATTTCGGAAGAGGTTCCAATTGAGTATGAGAACAAAGTTGCTATCCATGATGCTACTGAAAATTATTATGAGGGAGGAATACATGCTTGTAGGAGTTGCAATAATATCAAGTTTCCTCTCTATGTGCTTAAAGTTTTGAATTTATACTTGTTTTGCCTTCCTATGCTAGTTGATTCTTGTTCCCATAAGTTGTGTGCTCACAAAATCCCTAGGCATAGGAAGTTGGTTAGAATCAATTGTGCTAGTCATATTCTTCATGATGCTCTCTTTATGTTTCAATTCTTATCTTTTATGTGAGCATCATTGAAATCATCATGCCTAGCTAAAAGGCATTAAAGAAAAGCGCTTGTTGGGAGACAACCCAATATTTACCCTTACTGTTTTTGTGTGTCTACATGATTAATCTACTGTAGTAATCATGTTTTATAGCTTTTGTTTCAGTAAAGTGCCAAGTAAGACCATTGGGAAGACTTGGGTGAAAGTTAATGTGATCTTGCTGTAAAAAACAGAAACTTTGGCTCACGAGATTAGCTGTCATTTTTTACAGAAGAGTGATTTTGAGTTGATTCTTTTTGAAGAAGATTAATAGGAAAATTACTCACGTCCACCAATTTATTTCATAATTTTTGGAGTAGCAGAAGTATGGTTTATGTTCAGATCATTACAGACTGTTCTGTTTCTGACAGATTCTGTTTTCATTGCATAGTTTGCTTGTTTTATAATTTCTATGACTTATATTTCTCAATATAAATTGTAGAAATTATATGGTACAGTAGAAATTGTGTGGGAACAATTATGAACCTTGTCTTAGACAGTACCAAAGTGGATGGTTTACTCTTTATCATACTAACCTATCTCACAAAGTTTTGTTAAGTTTTGTGTGATTGAAGTTTTCAAGCTTTGGGTGAGATATCGATATGAGGAGAATAAGGAGTGGAAAGACCCTAAGCTTGGGGATGCCCTAGGAACCCCAAGGTAATATTCAAGTAAGACTCAAGTACCTAAGCTTGGGGATGCCCCGGAAGGCATCCCCTCTTTCGTCTTCAAAACTATCGGTATACCTTACTCGGAGCTATATTTTTATTCGTCACATGATATGTGTTTTGCTTGGAGCGTATTTTGAATTTTACTTGCTGTTTGAATAAAATCATTGGATCTGAAATATTGAATGAAAAAGAATCCTCCCATGGCTAGTTAATTATTTGACTACTCAGTGTTCTTCACTGATATCTTTTGGAGTAGTTTGTCATTTACTTATGTGCTTCACGTATATCCTATGAGTAAATGGTTGAATAAATTGAATGTCATAAATCTGAATCTATATATGTTTCATATGCTTATGATATGGGGAGTAATGACTTCACACATAATAAGTATAGGTAGTAAACTTGTTGAAAGTTAACAAACATAGAATTGGTCACTTGAACAATTCATGAAAGAATATTGAAGGGAGAGGGATTTCACATATAAATATACTATCTTGGACATCTTTTGTAATTGTCAGCACTCATTAAAATATGACATGCTAAAATGTTGATGTTGGACAAGGAAGACAACGTAATGGGTTATGTTTTCTTATATTTGAAATAAAGTACATTGTCATGGATCGCCCAACACGTTGAGCTTGCCTTTCCCCCTCATGCTAGCCAAATTCTTTGCACCAAGTAGAGATACTGCTTGTGCTTCCAAATATCCTTAAACCAAGTTTTGCCATGAGAGTCCACCATACCTACCTATGGATTGAGTAAGATCCTTCAAGTAAGTTGTCATCGGTGCAAGCAATAAAAATTGCCCTCTAGATATGTATGATTGACTAGTGTGGAGGAAATAAGCTTTATACGATCTTGTGATGTGGAAGAAATAAAAGCGACAGACTGCATAATAAAGGTCCATATCACAAGTAGCAATATAAAGTGACGTTCTTTCGCATTAAGATTTGTGCATCCAACCCTGAAAGCGCATGGCAACCTCTGCTTCCCCCTGCGAAGGGCCTATCTTTTACTTTTATCTCTTAACCTTATGCAAGAGTCATGGTGATTTTCACCTTTCCTTTTTACATTTTATCTTTTGGCAAGCACCTTGTGTTGGAAAGATTCTGATATATATATATCCAATTGGATGTAAGGCATCATGAACTATTATTATTGACATTACCCTTGAGGTAAAAGGTTGGGAGACGAATCTATAAGCCCCTATCTTTCTCTGTGTCTGATTAAAACTTTGAACCCATAAATATCGCGTGAGTGTTTGCAATTGTGAAAGACTAAATGATAGTTGAGTATGTGGAGTTTGCTAAATCAAAGCTCTGACATAGACTCTTCCTGAAAATAAGATGAATTGTAATTGTTTGATGACTGATAACACGGTTTGTTAGTTTCCAAGGAAGTTTATGATCTATACTTTAACACGTGAATTGCTCGTTACTTGATCATGAAAAGTTTTATGAGATGAGCTATTGTTATGACATATAATGATGCTAGAAAAAGTGATTAGAATTATCATTGATCAAACTTAAGCACTTGCTAGCATTCACACTTCATAAATTATTTCTTTTATCATTTACTTACTCGAGGACGAGCAGGAATTAAGCTTGGGGATGCTGATACGTCTCCAACGTATCTATAATTTATGAAGTATTCATGCTGTTATATTATCTATCTTGGATGTTTAATGGGATTTATTATACACTTTTTATATGATTTTTGGGACTAACCTATTAACCTAGAGCCCAGTGCCAGTTTCTGTTTTATCCTTGTTTTAGAGTATCGCAGAAAAGGAAAACCAAACGGAGTCCAATTGACGTGCAACTTGACGGAGATCATTTTTGGACCAGAAGAAGCCCACGGAGTACCGGAAGTAGGCCAGAAGAGTCCCGGGCTGCCCACGAGGGTGGGGGGCGCGCCCACCCCCCTGGGGCGCGCCCCCCTGCCTCGTGGACAGCCCGGAAACCCCCCTGACGTGAAATCAACGCCAACACCTCTCATATATACCCAAACTTCCAGAAAGAAACCTAGATCGGGAGTTCCGCCGCCAGAAGCCTCTGTAGCCACGAGAAATCAATCTAGGCCGTCTCCGGCACCCTGCCGGAGGGGGCCATCATCACCGGTGGCCATGAAGGAGTATCCCGGAGAGGCCATCATCGCCATGAAGGCCAAGGAACAGAGGGAGAACCTTTCCCCATCTAGGGGGGAGGCCATGGAGGAGGAAGCACAAGGGGGAGAACCTCTCCTCCTCTCTCTCGGTGGCGCCGGAGTGCCATCGGGAGGGGAATCATCGCCGCAGTGATCGTCTTCATCAACATCACCATCCTCATCTCTTTTACGCGGTCCACTCTCCCGCACCCCGCTGTAATCCCTACTTGAACATGGTGCTTTATGCTACATATTATGATCCAATGATGTGTTGCCATCCTATGATGTTTTGAGTAGATATCTTTTGTCCTTGGGTTGATTGATGATATAGATTGGTACGAGTTGTATGTTTTATTTTGGTGATGTCCTATGGTGCCCTCCGTGTCGCGCAAGCGTGGGGGATTCCCGCTGTAGGGTGTTGCAATACGTTCATGATTCGCTTATAGTGGGTTGGTGAGTGACTGAAACACAAACCCGAGTAAGAGGGATTGTTGCGTATGGGAATAAAGAGGACTTGATGCTTTAATGCTATGGTTGGGTTTTACCTTAATGACCCTTAGTAGTTGCGGATGCTTGCTATAGTTCCAATCATAAGTGCATATGATCCAAGTAGAGAAAGTATGTTAGCTTATGCCTCTCCTCATATGAAATTGCAATGACGACTACCGGTCTTGTTAATAGTTGCCTAGGACAATTCCACACACCGATCCACCATTATTCCACACTCGCTATTTATAATATTTAGTAATATATTCTAACTTTATGATAACAGCACCTACTTTTATATTTTAGCTCTCGGATATCATACAAAGTTATCCTCTTCATACCCACAACATAGTTTTATTTCTCATTGCTAGTTGGAAGCAAACGTTCGGTGTACATAGAGTCGTATCAGTGGCAGATAGGGCTTGAGAGAATATTGATCTTACCTTTAGCTCCTTGTGGGTTGGACACTCCATACTTATCACTTCCACCTTTGGAAATTGCTACGATGATTCCTTGCACTTGGGGATTATCACACATCTTACTAAATTAAATGGTAAAGCCACCCTATTCACTCATGAGGAGAAAATTCGTTACTACTATATCCTTAAATTATTTCCGTTCTCATTAAAGGGTGATGCTAAAACATGGTTTAATTCTCTTGATCCTGGTTGTGTGCGTAGTCCCCAGGATATGATTTATTACTTCTCTGCTAAATATTTCCCTGCTCATAAGAAACCTGCCTTAAGGGAAATTTATAATTTTGTGCGAATTGAAGAAGAGAGTCTCCCACAAGCTTGGGGGAGGCTTCTCCGATTACTTAATGCTTTGCCTGATCATCCTCTCAAGAAAAATGAAATACTTGATATCTTTTATAATGGACTAACCGATGCTTCCAGAGACCACCTGGATAGTTGTGCTAGTTGTGTTTTCAGGGAAAGAACTGTTGATCAAGCTGAATTGCTATTGAATAATATGTTGAGTAATGAAAATGATTGGACACTTCCTGAACCAACTCCTAAGCCAACTCCGAAGAAAAGGGGTATTCTATTTCTCAGTCCTGAAGATATGCAAGAGGCAAAGAAATCTATGAAAGAAAAGGGTATTAAAGCTGAAGATGTTAAGAATTTACCACCTATTGAAGAAATACATAGTATTGATAACCCGACACAGGTAGTAAAGGTAAATTCTCTCTATAGATTTGATGAAGGTGATATTCCTCGTTATAAGTTTGCTAGCCAATGCTTGGATGAGTTTGATGACTTTATGGTTAAACAAGAAAACTTCAATGCTTATGTTGGTAGACAATTGAAACGAAATGCTTATATGATTGAACACTTGAGTGATTATATGTCTAGCATTAAAGGTGAACTTAAACTCATTAGTAAACATGCTTCTATGGTTACCACTCAAGTAGAGCAAGTGCTTAAAGCTCAAAATGATTTGCTCAATGAATTGAATAATAAGAAAAATGATAATGCTGTTAGAGTAATGACTAGAGGGGGTAAAATGACTCAGGAACCTTTGTATCCTGAGGGCCACCCTAAGAGAATCGAGCAAGATTCTCAGAGAACTAATGTGATGCACCTAGTCCTTCTAAGAGGAAGAAAAAGAAAAATGATAGGACTTTGCGTGCTTCTAGTGAACCTGTTGTTGACACACATGAGAATCCCAATGATATTTCTATTTCTGATGCTGAAACACAATCTGGTAATGAACATGAACCTAGTGATAATATTAATGATGATGTTCATGATGATGCTCAGCCTAGCAATAACGATGATGTAGAGATTGAACCTGCTGTTGATCTTGATAACCCACAATCAAAGAATCAACGTTACGATAAGAGAGACTTCATTGCTAGGAAGCACGGTAAAGAAAGAGAACCATGGGTTCAGAAACCCATGCCTTTTCCTCCTAAACCATCCAAGAAAAAGGATGATGAGGATTTTGAGCGCTTTGCTGAAATGATTAGACCTATCTTTTTGCGTATGCGTTTGACTGATATGCTTAAAATGAACCCTTATGATAAGTATATGAAAGATATTGTTACAAATAAAAGAAAGATACCGGAAGCTGAAATTTCCACCATGCTTGCTAATTATACTTTTAAAGGTGGAATACCTAAGAAACTTGGAGATCCATGAGTACCAACTATACCTTGCTCCATTAAAAAAACTATGTTAAAACTGCTTTATGTGATCTTGGAGCCGGTGTTAGTGTTATGCCTATCTCTTTATATCGTAGACTTGATTTGAATAAGTTGACACCTACTGAAATATCTTTGAAAATGGCCGATAAATCAACCGCTATACCTGTCGGTATTTGTGAGGATGTGCCTGTTGTGGTTGCAAACGTTACTATCTTAATGGACTTTGTTATTCTTGATATTCTCGAGGACGATAGTATGTCGATTATCCTTGGTAGATCCTTTTTGAATACTGCAGGGGCTGTTATTGATTGCAACAAAGGCAATGTCACTTTTCATGTTAATGGTAATGAGCATACGGTACACTTTCCGAGGAAACAACCTCAAGTCCACAGTATCAATTCTATTGGAAAAATTCCATCGATTACTATTGGAGGTTTTGAATTTCCTCTTCCTACTGTCAAGAAGAAATATGATATTCTTATTATTGGGGACGTGCATATCCCCATTGAGGTAACCTAGTGCTATTCGAAAATTCTCCGGTTTCATGCGATTCAGAATGAGTTTGTTAACAAGACTTGATCAACCTTGTTAGTGGATTCCTTTTGATGAGCATGAGATGGATGAAGTTAGAAAGCACAACTCTCTATACCCTCCTTTTACTTTCTGTTATTTAGATTAAATAAAGCAAAAATAGTATTTTCTGTCTGTTTTCTGAATTGTCCTAGCAATAAAAAATAGCCCGAAAATAAAAGTTCTCCAAATGCCCCGAAAATGAAATATGATATTTTCTAGAATATTTAAGAATATATGGCACTGAGAACACATCAGGGGGAGCCACTACCTGGCCACGAGGGTCCAGGGCGCGCCCACCCCCCGGGCGCACCCCCTGCCTCGTGGGCCCCACATGGCCCCCTCCACTTATTCCAGCACCCACACACTTCGTCTTCCTCCAGAAAAAATCACCACACAACTCAAACTCGTGTTCTAGCTCGTTTTGCTGCGATTTTCGATGTCCTTGCTCAAAGCTCCACTCACAAAACTGCTTTGGGGGATTGTTCTTCGGTATGTGACTCCTCCAATGGTCCAATTAGTTTTTGTTCTAGTACTTTATTCATTGCAATTTTTTGCTTCTTAGGTGACCCTATTCTTGAGCTTGCATGTCAAATTTATTTGGTCCCAGGTAGTTCTAATGCATGATATAGTCTCTAGGCACTTGTGGGAGTAGTTGCTATCAATTTTGTTGAGTTTGGTTCACTTTTATTTTGAGTTACTAAAATTTTCAGAAATTTTTCAGAGGAAGAAATATGTTTAGGAAAATGTACCAAGGTGGTTCTTCAAGGAAGCAAGGACCCAGGCCCGCAATACGTGAGCCGAACTATGAACTACCAAGAGAAGCTCAAGTGCGGCCTTGTGAATGACCGTCAGAAAATTTCATGGTCCAAGCAGGAATTAAGGATGAATTTGACGCGCATGTGCGTAATGCTAAACTTGAGGGCTTCGTGTCAGATAAGTGCCCTCAATATCACTACCTAACTGATTCCTTTGTGAGAAGGTTTAAATTTACATCATCACGCAATTCTCACACTGTCCTATTTGATCTTTATGATAAATCTTATACCATGGACTTAGAAGATTTTAGCACTGCTTGTAAACTTCCGCAGTGGGGAAATGCAAGTGAACCTCGCAAATCTGAATTTAAAGACTTTCTTGCTAAGTATAAATGTGGGGGAATCTAGAGAAATCACGCAAGCTACCATAGGGAGCATCCACTTGCCTGCCATACATTATTTTGCTCTCTTTATAGCTAGATGCATTAACGGTAAGGACGAGGCATGTCACATGTGCGTTCCCGATCTTAGTGTTCTCAGGAGTGCTGTATTAGGAGATAAACAATATAACTTGGGAGCTATTGTTGCACGAAGGTTTTGCATCATAACAGTATTAGCGGAGATTTGTTTGGTGGAATTTATGCAACCTGTTTAGCTAATTTTCTTGAGGTACCCATTCGTGAAAATGTTATGGAGTTGCCTCCTGTTTATCTAGATTTTAATGCTATGGTTCATCATCAGTTTGTTGAGAGGAATGAACAGTCTCTCCAGTACTGACTAATCTTTGACAGACGTCGCGCTGTCCATATTACTCTCCCTGCCCCTACTTTCTTTGACTTTCAGGCAAAAAGGAGATATGTTATAACGAGGGAGGAGGCGAACGAGTACGAGAGGAGGACGGAGGCATCTCGCCTCCAACCTGCAGCTCTTGAGGCAGTAGCTGCTGTATCTCAGTACAACCCAGTTACAACTTCGGATATCCGCCAGGCCATCCATGGGCATAGACCAACTTAGGCCGAAAGCCTAAGCTTGGGGGAGTACGTATTTCTCACCGACATTGCATTCATGTTCACACACTCATTCTAGTTGTCGGTGCTCATACTTTTTCATTGTACTATCCATGCTAGTTTATTTTCCATTTTCTCGCTTTCTTCTTGTGTGCTTGAATAACCTTAAGAAAAACCAAAAAAATTACTTGTAGCTTTTAGCTAGTTTACTTTCCATGCCTGTAGTAGTAATAATTAAAAGAAAACCCAAAAAGATTTCTCGTTCTTCTTTTGCTTGTTGGGAGCTTTCCCATGTAAATAGTTTTATTTCCTTTCTTTTCTTTGAGGGTCGAGAGGAGAAGACCGTAATGAAAATGTTGAAGTGGCTCTTATATGCATTATTTTTGATTTAACCAAGAGCCTATATTACGTTGTCTTCTCCTGTGTATTGAATGCTTGTAGATTCCAGCTTAGTCCAATGCACGTGCACTATTATTATTATTCGCACCGTTCGGCCGTGCAAGTGGAAGGCAATAATGACGATATATGATGGACTGATTGAGATGAGAGAAGCTGGTATGAACTCAACCTCTCTTGTTTTTGTAAATATGATTAGTTCATCGTTCCTGATTCAGCCTATTATGAACGAAACGTGTTTGCAATGACAATTAGAGATTATATTTGCTGATGCCATGCTTAATTAGCTAGGAGTTTATAATGGTTTACCTTGCGTGCCAACATGCTATTAAAATGGTTGTGATGTGGTATGATAGGGTGGTATCCTCCTTTGAATGATTCAAGTGGCTTGACTTGGCACATGTTCACGCATGTAGTTGAAACAAAATCAATATAGCCTCCACGATATTTATGTTCATGGTGGATTATATCCTACTCATGCTTGCACTCAGTGTTGATTAATTTTAATGCATGTTCATGACTGTTGTCGCTCTCTAGCTGGTCGCTTCTCAGTCTTTTCTAGCCTTCACTTGTACTAAGCGGGAATACTGCTGGTGCATCCACTTCCATAAACCCCAAAGTTCTTCCATATGAGTCCACCATACCTTCCTATATGCGGTATCTACCTGCCGTTCCAAGTAAATTTGTATGTGCCAAACTCTAAACCTTCAAATGAAATTCTGTTTTGTATGCTCGAATAGCTCACGTATCAACTAGGGCTGTCTGTATCTTCCATGCTAGGCGGGTTATTCTCAAGAGGCGTGGACTCCTCACTCACGAGAAAATGGCTAGTCACCGGGATGCCCAGTCCCATGCTCAAACCAAATCAAAATAATTGCAAACAAAACTCCCCCAGGACTGTTGTTAGTTGGAGGCACCCGTTGTTTCTGGCAAGCCATGGATTGGTGCTTGTTGGTGGTGGGGGAGTATAAACTTTACCATTCTGCTTTGGAACCGCATATAATGTGTGTAGCATGGAAGATATCGAGATCTCTTGGTTGTTATGTTGACAATGAAAGTATGCCGCTCAAAATATTATTTATCTCTATTTCAAAATCGAGCTCTGGCACCTCTACAAATCCCTGCTTCCCTCTGCGAAGGGCCTATCTATTTACTTTTATGTTGAGTCATCATCCTCTTATTAAAAAGCACCAGTTGGAGAGCACTGCTGTCATTTGCATGCATTACTATTAGTTTATATCGATTGTGACTGTGACTGGATCTCTTTTACCATGCATTACAATGTTTAGTCAGTCCTTGATATTCAGAGGTGCTCTGCATTTATGTTTTGCGGTCTCGGAAAGGGCTAGCGAGATACCATCTTGCTATATCATATTATGATTGTTTTGAGAAAGTGTTGTCATCCAAGATTTATTATTATTGCTCGCTAGTTGATTATGCCATTGATATGAGTAAACATGAGACCTAAATGTTATTGTGAATATGGTAGGTTCATAATCTTTGCTGAAAACTTGAATGCTGGCTTTACATATTTACAACAACAAGAGCAAACAGAGTTTGTAAAAGTTTTTCTTTATCACTTTCAGTTTATCAACTGAATTGCTTGAGGACAAGCAAAGGTTTAAGCTTGGGGGAGTTGATACGTCTCCATCGTATCTACTTTTCCAAACACTTTTGCCCTTGTTTTGGACTCTAACTTGCATGATTTGAATGGAACTAACCCGGACTGACGCTGTTTTCAGCAGAATTGCCATGCTGTTATTTTTGTGCAGAAATAAAAGTTCTCGGAATGACCTGAAACTTCACGGAGAATATTTTTGGAATATATAAAAATACTGGCGAAAGAATCAAGACCAGGGGGCCCACAACCTGTCCACGAGGGTGGGGGGCGCGCCCCTGCCTCGTGGGCCCCCTGGAGCTCCACCGACCTCAACTCCAACTCTATATATTCACGTTCGGGGAGAAAAAAATCGAAGAGAAGGATTCATCGCGTTTTATGACACGGAGCCGCCGCCAAGCCCTACTCTCTCTCGGGAGGGTTGATCTGGAGTCCGTTCGGGGCTCCGGAGAGGGGAATCCGTCGCCATCGTCATCATCAACCTTCCTCCATCACCAATTTCATGATGCTCACCGCCGTGCGTGAGTAATTCCTCGTTGGCTTGCTGGACGGTGATGGGTTGGATAAGATTTATCATGTAATCGAGTTAGTTTTGTTAGGGTTTGATCCCTAGTATCCACTATGTTCTGAGATTGATGTTGCTATGACTTTGCTATGCTTAATGCTTGTCACTAGGGCCCGAGTGCCATGAATTCAGATCTGAACCTATTATGTTTTCATGAATATATGTGAGTTCTTGATCCTATCTTGCAAGTCATTAGTCACCTACTATGTGTTATGATCCGGTAACCCCAAAGTGACAAAAATCGGGACCACTCCCGGTGATGACCGTAGTTTGAGGAGTTTATGTATTCACTAAGTGTTAATGCTTTGGTCCAGTACTCTATTAAAAGGAGGCCTTAATATCCGTTAGTTTCCAATAGGACCCCGCTGCCACGGGAGGGTAGGACAAAAGATGTCATGCAAGTTCTTTTCCATAAGCAGGTGTGACTATATTCGGAATGCATGCCTACGTTACATTGATGAACTGGAGCTAGTTCTGTGTCACCCTATGTTATAACTATTGCATGAGGAATCGCATCTGACATAATTCTCCATCACTGATCCAATGCCTACGAGCTTTTCACATATTGATCTTTGCTTAGTTACTTTGCCGTTGCCACTGTTACAATTACTACAAAACTGCTACTGTTACTTTTGCCACCGTTACCATTACTTCCATATTACTTTGCTACTAAATACTTTGCTGCAGATATTAAGTTTTCCAGGTGTGGTTGAATTGACAACTCAGCTGCTAATACTTGAGAATATTCTTTGGCTCCCCTTGTGTCGAATCAATAAATTTGGGTTGAATACTCTCACTACAAAAAAAAGACACATCCGTGACATTTTGGGCCGAACGAATTTTTTTTCTGTCATACATATGACACTTCTATGACGATAATTGTGGCAAAACCCGGTATCATCATAGATGTGGTGGGCTCCTACTTCTATGACAAAAAATCATGGCAGAAAATGGGCTTTTCGTCCTGGGCGGGCCGGAGACGCAGCTGCATGACATTCTTTGGGCCGTCCATGACGGAAAAAACTGTGGTAGAAGCGAGGGCGAGGAAAATTTCGGGGAGTTCCCGGTTACGGGGGGAGGTCGGGGGCCGAGCGATGTGTGTTTCTCTTGTACACGTACGCACGTGTGTGCGAGGTGTTGGCTCTAACTGAACCCGAGCGAGGCGTTGGGCTCTAACTGAACCCGAGCGATTGCACTGCAGGCTACGCGTTACTGAACCTAAGTGATTGATCGATGGTTGTTAACTGAACCCGATCGAGCGATTCCTTCACTACTGCTGCTAACTGAAGCCGATCGATGCTGCCTCTGGGATGAACAGTGAGCGTTGCGGGAGGGGGGGGGTTGGATGAACAGTGAGCGATGGCGTTGCCTCTGGATGAACAGGACCCCGTGGTGTGAAGCGCTGGATAAACAATAGATGGTGGAGGGGTGCCCGTGGAGGGGTGGTTGAACAGGACCCCGTGGTGTGGAGGGCTGGATGAACAATAGACGGTGGAGGGGTTTCCGTGGAGGGGTGGTTGGACAGTAGCCGGTGGAGTAGCGCGCAGTGGAGGCTGGATGAACAGGAGCCCGTGGAGGCTGGAGGAGGTCGACGGTAGCCCGTGGAGGCTGGAGGAGGTCGACGGTGGAGATGAACAGTATCCCGTGGAGTCCCGTTTTGCGGTACGCCACACCCCTCCCGATGAACAGGACCCCCGTTTCGACCGTAGGAGGCCCGTTTCGTCCGTTTTGCGGTACGCCACACCCCTCCCGATCAACAGGACCCCCGTTTCGACCGTAGGAGGTCCGTTTCGTCCGTTTTGCGGTACGCCACACCCCTCCCGATCAACAGGACCCTCGTTTCGACCGTAGGAGGTCCGTTTCGTCCGTTTTGCGGCACGCCAGACCCCTCCCGATGAACAGGATCCCGTTTCGAACGTGGCCGGTCGAACACAAGGCCGTTTCCTCCGTTCTGCGGTACGCCAGGCCTCGTTTCTATCGCCTGTTCCATCCAAGCCCTCCCGATGAACACGACCACGCATTCTGTTCCGACCCAGCCAGTTGGCTCCCACGCGTTCCGTTGCCTCCCGATGAACACGACGCATTCCGTTGCCTCCCCATGAATATGACGCATTCCGTTGCCTCCCCATGAACACGACGACGATGCTGTTTCTCCGTTCCGACCCAGCCATGTCAACGAGCCCTCGCCGTACGTATGCGCGAGTAGGCGTTCGAGACCCCGCCCGTATGTACACATACATGGCCGTATTTTCTTTCTTGCACCCTGGCCGCTGTACGTACGTGTACATGCTACGTGCGCGCCTCTACATCCACCAATATATATGTACATACACGTTCGCGACCAGAATGACAACACTACGTACGCTTCGACCAGGTGGGTCCCGACTGTCAGGCACTTCCTTGCGTGCGAAGATGTAGCTGGTGGGTCCCAGCAGTCAGGGGGCGAATCATTTTTTTGCCCGGACGCACTTCCTTGCGTGCGAAGGTGTAGCTGGTGGGTCCCATCAGTCAGGGGGAAATGTTTTTTTCGCGAAATACGGTGGCCCGTCCGGTGGGTCCCCGCTGTCAGGTGGAGGAATAATTATTTTGCGCGTAATAAGGAGGCACTTCCTTGCTGCGGCCGTGGACCCAGCTGTCAGCGTCTCCACGCACAGTACTCTTCCGATGGAAGTCGGTCGTTGACCACATTGACCACGCCGCGTCGAGAGCACCACGGCGGTGGATGATGGCGAGGCCTAGGAAGGGGACGACACGGAGGCAGGGAAGACTCGGCAGTTGTTTCCCACGCGGAGGGGAGTACGACTGTACGAGGGTTTACTGGTTCGTCTGCCGTCGCCCGAGAATAACAGCAGGTGTGGGTGAGTAGAGGGATGGCTAGGCTAGCGATGGGAGTACGGTGGGGCGGTGAGGCCTGCGCGACAGCACAGCCGGCCACGGGGAGGAGGGAGCAGGCAGTCCCGCCGGCGCTTGTTTGAGCGGCTGGAGCAGGAAGAGCAGGGATTGAAGAAGCATGACGGCCGTTGGATGGACATCCAACAGTCAGTGCTTGTGTGTCAACCTTTTTTTAGGAAAGCCTCGAATCTATGGAAAACAGCATACATCCTATCTGCCATTATTTCTAATAATTTATAGCCCATTTGCTAATTCTTAAGGTTTTTTTGGAGCCCATATTCTTTTTGTTAGCATTACAGCCCATATTGTGGCCATGGTTAAAAAATTATATGAAATTTTGCATATTTCGGTGCGGTCCGAACTGTTTTTAATCCCGAAATTTCGACTCACATTCAAACTGATTTAAAAAATAAATGTATATCAATATAAAATCCAACAAATTCTCCACGCATAAAAAATAATGTAATTTAAAATCTTGAAATGAAAAAAAAGATATTTGAAACTAATTGCCGGTTTGATGTGTTTTAAAAATGTACAGCCCATTTCTCATTACTGATGGGTCATTTTCTCGGCCAGCCGAATGAAAGCTCTCCTCGTCTTGAAAGATTTGCAGCCCAACAGGCCTAACAAAGCGACTTACTTGGCAAATCACAAAAAAACTGGGCTGTGGCCGTGGACCCAGCTGTCAGCCTCTCCACGTACAGTACTCTTCCGATGGAAGTCGTTCCTTGACCACGTTGACCATGCCGTGCAGAGAGCACCACGGCGGTGGACGACGGCGAGGCCTAGGAAGGGGACGACGCGGAGCCAGGGAAGATGCGACAGTGGAAGCCCGCACGGAGTGGAGTACGAGGGTTCACTGGTTCGGTTGCGGTGTGAGGCTGCCGTCGCCGCAGGGCCTGGCCAGCGGTGGGAATAGTAGGGGCGGTGAGGCCTCTGCGGCAGCACAGCCGGCCACGGGAGGCAGGAGCATGCGGCACGACCGGCGCTGCTTTGGGCGGCTGGAGCAAGAAGACCAGAGGTTGAAGAAGCACTACGGCCGTTGGATGGACGTCGTACGGTCACTGGAGCTAGAATCGTTCAGATTGACTAAGTTGACAAAGCCCTTCGTCCCCGTCAACTTAGTAGGCCCACAAGTCAGCCTCCCACCAAGGTGGGTCCCAGCTAGCCAGGGGAGTATTCATTTTTTTGTGCGTAATAAGGAGGCACTTCCAGTGGGTCCGAGCTGACAGCGGGGGGAACGTTTTTTTTCCTGAAATATGGTGGCCCGTCCGGTGGGTCCCAGCAGTCAGGGGGAAACGATTTTTTTCGCAAAATACTGGTGGCCCGTCCGGTGGGTCCCCGCTGTCAGGTGGAGGAATAATTATTTTCCGCGTAATAAGGAGGCACTTCCTTGCGGCTGCCGTGGACCCAGCTGTCAGCCTCTCCACGTACAGTACTCTTCCGATGGAAGTCGGTCGTTGACCACATTGACCACGCCGCGCCGAGAGCACCACGGCGGTGGACGATGGCGAGGCCTAGGAAGGGGACGACGCAGAGCCGGGCAAGACGCGGAAGTGGATGCCCACGCGCAGAGGAGTATGTGTTGGGGAACGTAGTAATTTCAAAAAATTTCCTACGCACACGCAAGATCATGGTGATGCATAGCAACGAGAGGGGAGAGTGTTGTCCACGTACCCTCGTTGACCGATAGCGGAAGCGTTAACACAACGCGGTTGATGTAGTCGTACGTCTTCACGGTCCGACCGATCAAGTACCGAATGCACGGCACCTCCGAGTTCTACACACGTTCAGCTCGATGACGTCCCTCGAACTCCGATCCAGCCGAGTGTTGAGGGAGAGTTTCGTCAGCACGACGGCGTGGTGACGATGATGATGTTCCACCGACGCAGGGCTTCGCCTAAGCTCCGCAACGGTATTATCGAGGTGTAATATGGTGGAGGGGGGCACCGCACACGGTTAAGAGATCAATAGATCAATTGTTGTGTCTATGGGGTGCCCCCCTGCCCCCGTATATAAAGGAGCAAGGGAGGAGGAGGCCGGCCCTAGGAGGGGGCGCACCAAGTGTGGAGTCCTACTAGGACTCCCTAGTCCTAGTAGGATTCCACCTCCCATATGGAATAGGAAAAGAGGAAGGGAAAAAGAGAAGGAAGGAAGGGGGCGCCCCCCTTCCCTAGTCCAATTCGGACTAGACCAAGGGGAGGGGTGCGGCCACCCTTGAGGCCCTTTTCCTTTTTTCCCGTATGGCCCAATAAGGCCCAATACGTATTCCCGTAACTCTCCGGTACTCCGAAAAATACCCGAATCACTCGGAACCTTTCCGAAGTCCGAATATAGTCGTCCAATATATCGATCTTTACGTCTCGACCATTTCGAGACTCCTCGTCATGTCTCCGATCTCATCCGGGACTCCGAACTCCTTTGGTACATCAACATACATAAACTCATAATAAAACTGTCATCGTAACTTTAAGCGTGCGGACCCTACAGGTTCGAGAACTATGTAGACATGACCGAGACACGTCTCCGGTCAATAACCAATAGCGGGACCTGGATGCCCATATTGGCTCCCACATATTCTACGAAGATCTTTATCGGTCAGACCGCATAACAACATACGTTGTTCCCTTTGTCACCGGTATGTTACTTGCCCGAGATTCGATCGTCGGTATCTCGATACCTAGTTCAATCTCGTTACCGGCAAGTCTCTTTACTCGTTCCGTAACACATCATCCCGCAACTAACTCATTAGTCACAATGCTTGCAAGGCTTATAGTGATGTGCATTACCGAGTGGGCCCAGAGATACCTCTCCGACAAATGGAGTGACAAATCCTAATCTCGAAATACGCCAACCCAACAAGTACCTTTGGAGACACCTGTAGAGAACCTTTATAATCACCCATTTACGTTGTGACGTTTGGTAGCACACAAAGTGTTCCTCCGGTAAACGGGAGTTGCATAATCTCATAGTCATAGGAACATGTATAAGTCATGAAGAAAGCAATAGCAACATACTAAACGATCGAGTGCTAAGCTAACGGAATGGGTCAAGTCAATCATGTCATTCTCCTAATGAGGTGATCTCGTTAATCAAATGACAACTTATGTCTATGGCTAGGAAACATAACCATCTTTGATTAACGAGCTAGTCAAGTAGAGGCATACTAGTGACACTCTGTTTGTCTATATATTCACACATGTATTATGTTTCCAGTTAATACAATTCTAGCATGAATAACAAACATTTATCATGATATAAGGAAATATATAATACTTTATTATTGCCTCTAGGGCATATTTCCTTCAGTCTCCCACTTGCACTAGAGTCAATAATCTAGTTCACATCGCCATGTGATTTAACATCAATAGTTCACATCACCATGTGATTAACACCCATAGTTCACATCGTCATGTGACCAACACCCAAAGTGTTTACTAGAGTCAGTAATCTAGTTCACATCGCTATGTGATTAACACCCAAAGAGTACTAATGTGTGATCATGTTTTGCTTGTGAGATAATTTTAGTCAACGGGTCTGTCACATTCAGATCCGTAAGTATTTTGCAAATTTCTAGGTCTACAATGCTCTGCATGGAGCTACTCTAGCTAATTGCTCCCACTTTCAATATGTATCTAGACCGAGACTTAGAGTCATCTAGATTAGTGTCAAAACTTACATCGACGTAACCCTTTATGACGAGCCTTTTGTCACTTCCATAATCGAGAAACATATCCTTATTCCAATAATTTTGACCGATGTCCAGTGATCTACTCCTGGATCACTATTGTACTCCCTTGCCAAAATCAGTGTAGGGTATACAATAGATCTGGTACACAGCATGACATACTTTATAGAACCTATGGCCGAGGCATAGGGAATGACTTTCATTCTTTTTCTATCTTCTGCCGTGGTCGGGTTTTTGAGTCTTACTCAATTTCGCACCTTGTAACACAGGCAATAAAATCTTTCTTTGACTTGATCCATTTTGAACTTCTTCAAAACTTTGTCAAGGTATGTGCTTTGTGAAAGTCCAATTAAGCATCTTCATCTATCTCTATAGATCTTGATGCTCAATATGTAAGCAGCTTCACCGAGGTCTTTCATTGAAAAACTCTTATTCAAGTATCCCTTTATGCTATCCAGAAATTCTATATCATTTCCAATCAGTAATATGTCATCCACATATAATATCAGAAATGCTACAGAGCTCCCACTCACTTTCTTGTAAATACAGGCTTCTCCAAAAGTCTGTATAAAATCAAATGCTTTGATCACACTATCAAAGCGTTTATTCCAACTCCGAGAGGCTTGCACCAGTCCATAAATGGATCGCTGGAGCTTGCACACTTTGTTAGCTCCCTTTGGATCGACAAAACTTTCTGGTTGCATCATATACAACTCTTCTTCCAGAAATCCATTCAGGAATGCAGTTTTGACATCCATTTGCCAAATTTCATAATCATAAAATGCGGCAGTTGCTAACATGATTCGGACAGACTTAAGCATCGCTACGGGTGAGAAGGTCTCATCGTAGTCAATCCCTTGAACTTGTCGAAAACCTTTCGCAACAAGTCAAGCTTTATAGACAGTAACATTACCATCAGCGTCAGTCTTCTTCTTGAAGATCCATTTATTTTCAATGGCTTGCCGATCATTGGGCAAGTCAACCAAAGTCCATACTTTGTTCTCATACATGGATCCCATCTCAGATTTCATGGCCTCAAGCCATTTTGCGGAATCTGGGCTCATCATCGCTTCCTCATAGTTCGTAGGTTCCTCATAGTTCGTAGGTTCGTCACGCTGTCGGCCGCTTCTTGTGCAATTCTCTCGTTTATTGACTACTACATAGGTTGACAATGGTGTGGGACCGTGATGTTAGGAAACCAGGAGGAAGCAAAATAAATTATAGTTATATATATATATATAATAAGGAGGCACTTGCGAACGTGAGGCTATGGACCTGGTGGGTCCCCATTGTCATCCTCTCCAAGTAAAGTCATCTCGTCGCCCGCGCGCGCTTTCCGCCCGAAACAGTCAGCGTCGCCCGCCCCGCTTCCCGGTGCAGGCGATTGCTCCACCTTCAAACGACACAAGTGCCGTCCATCCGTCCATCTGCCGCCCACATTAATGATACGCGGTTGCCGAGGCGGCCACTCCGGCGCCACACGTCCGTCCCTCCGCCCGCCCACCATTCCTATATAAACAGCTGCGCTGGCCATAGCCGCAGTCATCCGCATCCGTTCCCTTTCTCCTGTCCACACCACTACTGCCCACCATGGCTTCCTCGCGCTCCAGCGCTCTTCGGGATGGGCGGACGACGGACCATAAGGAGATGGCAGCCATTGTTGTCGACCGGCTGGCCGGCAGGCAGCCGGAGGACGACTACGTCCCAATGGAGAACATGGTTGTCGATGATCCGGCGCCAACCCCCTCCTCCGCGCCATCCTTGCCAGTGCATTGCACCATGACCATCGGCGAGGCCCGTGCCCAATATATGGACAGGGTGAGGCAGATGCGTGAGGAGCAGTTCCGGGAGGCGCAGGCCGACGCCGCCTATAACCTCCATCTCCTCCAGGAGCACATACAGGCGGAGGAGCAGATTGCCGCGGAGCGGGCGGAGCAGGAGGCTCTGCTCGACTCATACCGCTTCGCCCGCAAGGGCCGCCTCGAGCGCTAGTGGTACCGCATGCGGGTGGCGGAGGCTGCGGCCGCCTACAAAGAGGCTAGCAAAGAGGGCGATGAAGCGGGCGAGGCGCTGTTTGGCGAGACCGAGGACGAGGCAGAGGACAATGCCGGCTCCAACGAGTCCCCGCTCCGCTGGCGTCGATGAGGCCCTGCTCCGCCGAGGCCCCGCGGCGCCAACAACGAGGCAGAGGACACCTCCGGCTCCGCCGAGGCCCCGCCCCACCAACAACGAGGCAGAGGACATCGCCGGCTCAGCCGAGGCCCCAGCCTACCAGCAACGTGGGGGAGGATTTCCACCGCTCCGCTGAGGCGCCGCCCGCCGGCAACGAGATAGAGGACATCGCCGGCTCCGCTGAGGCCCCGCCCCGCTGCCAACGAGGCCGCGCCACACAGAAAACAAGGAAGAGTAGAACACGGTAGGTCGCCGCCGCTCGGGTCCAAGTAAGGCCACCACTGCTACCCTCCGGTTGAAGCCAAGCTAGGCGGGTTGACCATTGACGGCCGGTTAGCTTCTTGGCGGCGACGTGGAGTCGGAGAGCTACGCTGGAGAAGAACGCTGCTTCTACTTAACTGCTGGTGCAGTTGGCTAACTGACACGTTGGCCCAACAGGCCACATGTCAGTTACGCAACTGCACCTGCAGTTAAGTCACTGAAGCTTCTGTTCGGCTCAGCGGGACACAAGTGGGTAGCTTCGGTTAATTAATTATACCTCCAGCGCACCCCTTTTTAGTTGAAGAATGTATGAAATGTAATGAAATCCGACATGTTTATATGAAATCCGACCGTGTATGAATGAATTTATTTCTATTAGTTCGAATTCCTGTATCACTGGCATTGGATGAACATGCCAAACAATACGTACTAGCATTATTCCCAGGGTGATCACCTCGTTTGCAGCAGTTTCACATGTACTCCCTCCGGTCCTTTCTAGTCTGCATACAAGTTTTGTCTGCAGTCAAAGTATCTCTACTTTGACCAATCTTATACAAAAAAGTATGCACTTTCACAATGTGCGAAGTAAAAAGGAACAGAAGGAGTACAAAGAGTTTGAGCAGCTTTTTAGCGTTTCTGTACATTGCAATCAAACACACAGGCCTGGCAATTCATAGAGAACATTCAAAACAATCGATGATTATGCATCTCAGCTACTCACATGTCAGAGGCAATATTTACTTCACAACTAAAGAATAAAGAAAAAATTGATCGACGCTGCTGACAGCAAAGGGCGTCCCATTCGAAAATATCAAACGCATGTCTTGCTAAAATCAATGAGCAAAATTTGACAAGGTTGTCCCATTCCAAAATATCGAATGCCTATGATTGTGGAATGGGCAGGGTTTGCCATCAGTTCGGACATTGACATGGCACCTCGTGCTAAATAAACCAGCTGTTCTTTTTGTGCAGTTCCACCAAAATCAACCAAATTTGCGCGTAGCTTGTATGATTTCGCCCTTATATGTTGCAACGCCTTGAACTTATGGGCACCTCCTTTCTTGTGGTGGAAATGAATGATTCGATCTATTCATGAACATTTTGTGCAGTTCCCATTGAAATCAAGCTGAGCACCCCTGTTTGCACAAATACAAAAAAGTGATTAGTATAAAGCAAACTGTACTATGAATTGATAGTTTCAACAGGCACATACATGGTCCATGTAGAGCACACTTTTAGAACAATGCAACTCACCAGAAAGAGTCCTAGAACAACATTGTACTCGCGCATCACAGCAAAAAAAATGGAGATTTGTCGATCCTTCTGAGCTGAAGTTAGTTTGGTCTTGTGGGGAGTAATGTAACCATCCTTCAACCGCCCCTTCTGATGAGAAGATAGACATGGCTTCTTCATCCTGGCATAATCGGAACTAGTCACTTCACGTACTCCATATTCTTCTTCAGAGGAAGATGATCCTGTTGTGCAAAGACAAGAGGACTACTAAATGCTAGCATCCCTGTTTGCTTGAAAAAAAGGAAAGGAAATATTTAAAACAGCACAGATGAAGCACTTCTCAAGGACAATACCACTTTTTCATGACAGTATCTAAACAGTAGCACAACACCAATATAGATGACAAAGCTCAATCATATGGATGAAATCAGTGGGCGAGTACCAACCTTTGTCAGGAGGCTTATTGTGTAGAGCATACAGATGAAGAACTTCTCCGGAACCATCTGTTGCTATCTACGGTGGTGGCCAAGCTTACTATATACTCCTCGATTAGTTTAATGTTTCCAACATCTTCTTGTGCAGTTCCACTAAAATACATGGTATCTTCAAAGAAGATCCCTGTTTGCACAAGTAGAGATAATTACATATTACATTAAGAGTGGCATCAAATCAGTGGCAAAACAATTGCTCGTTCCAGCCATAGCAATAAATTAAGATGCAAAACTATATCATTACTTGTGTCATCACAGTTCCAGTGCTTCATTACAGCACCGGGAGTTGATTTTTGTTTTTCTTCCGCTTGTTCTTCCCCTTCATCACTTGGTTCAATAACAGACAAGCTTCGCCTTCAATGTAAGATTTGGCATGTCAATTAGGGAGCACAAGTATAGTACTAAACTTAATTTTCTGATGAAAGTGGCAAAATACAGGCCAGCAGTTGTGAAATATCCTTATCTTACCTCAATGGGATATTACGGTGCACATACAGATTGGAAGTCTTGTCTCCATTTGTGCAGTTCACTAAAATCAAGCAACATTATCGTACAAGTAGCACAACATATGAAAGCACACTGCAGAATCATGTGAAAGAAGGCTAGTACTGACCTCTCATGATGCGGAATTCAAACAACTCACAAGAAGAAGATCTGAACCAAATTCACCTTAACAGATAGGAAGTAAGATCTCTTCTTGTGCAGTTCCACTAAGATCAAGCAATCAAGCAACGTTGTCGGTGTGACATTTTGGTTGAACTGCACAAACCACTCTTAAAACAAAAGTGTTTTGTGCAGCGCAACAAAAGGTCACAATGGCAATGAGGTGAAGTAGATAACCCTGTTTACACAGAGGTGCAAAGGAAACAATTAGTGGTCAATAACGGTGGATGACACAGAAGCCAACAAAAAGAAGCATCTACCTTATCTAAATGGGAAAGAAAGCAAGACAGTAGCATTTCTCAAACGGTGGCATTGATTAATATTAACAATAAAATTCGTTAAACATGTAATTTGCTTTTAACTGTGGCATTGCATCAATTTTCCAGCGGCATTATTAGAGGGTGTTTGTTTACAGGGACATTTTGGTGTAGGGACTAAAAAAACTCCGTGTCAGGCCCATCTAAACCAAACAGGAGGGACTTTTAGGGACTAAAAGTGGGCATTTGGGACTAGTCCTGGCCATCTCCGGCCCGGCCCTGTCGGCCCACCCAGGCCCGGCCCTAAAATCCAGGGCCTAGGCCCGATGGGCTTGCCCATGGGCCGGGCTTGGGCTTGAGTTTTGAGCCCACCAGCAGGGCCTGGACGGGCTTGGGCTTGGCATATTGGAATTTTAAGGAAGAGGCCCGGCCCATGGCCCTAAGCCCTAAGGGCTTTTCAGGGCTTTTTACCAGATGGGCCGGGCTTGGGCTTGAAAAGTAGGCCCGATGGTAGGGCCTGGGCCTCAGTTTCCTGCCGTGGGCTTTTTAAGGCCCGGCCCAAGCCCGGCCCGGCCCATGGACAGGTATATTTGGGACTAAAGAAAGAAGACCCCGAGGGAGTCTTTTTGGGACTTTTTCCAACAGTTGCCCCTGCCACGCATCGCACCTTGTCTCTATTAGTTCATTACTAGGGGTAACATGGTCTTAGCATGTCATTTAATAACCTCTAGTCCATGTTTAGTCCCTGGAACCAAGCAGGTAGGGACTAGGGAGTTTTTAACCAAACAGGGCCTTAGATTAACAACAGCTAATGAGTTGCATTGGACAGTGGACGCACCAGCACCATGTGCATCTACCGATGTACTGTGGTCATGCACAGTCTGTTGCAACAAAGAACAAACAACCAAGGAGCATATTTGTGTTGGTCCGAGTTTTGTTATCTTTAGACACCTTTCCCTATGTGAGCGCAACAAATCTAGTCCTGCTCAAACTCTACAGCCTTGTCCCTTCCTTTCCTTTTTGAACTAGTACTTTCGCCCCTTCCTTTCCTCTTTGAACCACGTCCTAGATTTATGCGATACAACTTTCCCCACTACTTTCCCCCATTTCTTTCCTCTTTGAACCACGTCCTAGATTCATGCTATACAACTTTCCCCCTTCATTTCCTCTTTGAACCACGTCCTAGATTGATGCTATATACAACTTTTCCCACTACTTTCCCCCACTCCTTTCCTCTTTGAACCACGTCCTAGATTCATGGTATACATGTAGCTAGAGCAATGCATGTGGAGTAAGTAAATTATACCTTAAGGTTCTTGGGGCGTGGTTCGGTGGGCGACGGGACGGCGACGAAGAAGAAGGGGTCGGAGGCCCTCCCACGCCGCCGCTGGGTGGAAAGTGAACAGCTGCGCCGGTAGTCCCTCGCCGACGGCGACAGCGTTAAGCCTCCTTCCCTTCCTGGCGGACGGATCCTGCCGGCTCTTTGAGCAGCAGTGAGGGGAGAGAGAGGCCAACGAAGTCTTGTTTAGATCTGGAGAGGGCGAGAGTGTAAAGAGAGCAACTACAAGCGATGAGGCTCCAACGGGAGAGGGCGAGAGAGTGTGAAGAGAGCAACTACAAGCGCTGAGGCTCCAGCGTGTATATATATACTGGAGAGAGAGTGTGAAGCGTGCAAACCCTAGAAAACATTTTGACCAGTCAAAGAATCCTCCTGGCACAAATTATGCTCAAGTGTAGTTATCGAACCCGAGACCTCAAGTTTGATGAGCGAACAGGCTAACCAGCTACACAACCCTCCCGTTATGTTCAACGAGAGGGAAATAACCTTTTATACATTCCTGCATTCGTGTGACAAGCATGCCGTGTTTTTTTGTGTGTGTGTGGGAGTCATTGGGATTTCAATCATAATCGTGTCATGTGGCTTTGGTGGTAAGACTATCCACAGTGGTGCAGAAATAATGCAGCCTTAGTCACCTTACCTCTCTCCACGTAGTACGTTGGGTCCCACCAGTCAGAGGGTGAAACAAACAAATTAATAAGAAAAATTAAAAGTGCCAGCGGTGTATCTTACCTCACACATCTCGCTACTGCTCGGGAACACTGTCCAATTGATCCCTCTGTTCGCTCACGTACTATTTTAAGTGAATCCTTATTATAACATGCACACAAATTTTGGGCACTTGTATTCGACTTAAGTCAGTGTGCCACCGTATCTCGTATACTTACTACTCCCTCCGTCTAGGTGTAATAAGTCACGTTAGAAGGTGCAACGGGACCAAGGTGCGTGCGTGTGCGTGTGTGTGTGTGTGTGTTTAACAGCATGTGTGTGTTAGAGAGAGTGACAGATCGATCTACTCCTACAGAGAGATGTTGTGTAGTGTACGATTTTAGCCGCGAGAGTCGGTGCATCCTCTCATTTCCGGGCGTGTCTGGTAGGGACATGCGGACAGCTGCCACGCCCGCTCCTGACCAGCCTGGCCCACCCAAAGCCCCTCCATCGCCTGAGCGCGCTTCCCGCCCGAAACGGTCAGCGCCGCTCCAAAGAATCGGTGCCGCATTCATGCCCGGGCAGAGCGGACGCGACCTCTCACTGGCGCAAGAGTGATGGTTGCTTCGTCCGTCCAACTTACTGTTGGGTCTATGTGATTTGATGGCTCATTGGTCTTTATTACTGAGGTGGTAGGACTGCTGGATGTCCCATGCTTTCGGCGAAAGGAGGTACTACTACTAGATTACAATTTTCTCCATTCTTACAGCGGAGGCGTGCACGAGCAGTGAAAACACGCAGGCTCAGTGATTACATGGCCCACCTCGCACTATCACCGTGCGACACCTAACTCTTTACATAGTACTCCCTCCGTTCCTAAATATTACTAGATGAGTCCCCGCGCGTTGCTGCGGAACAGCGGTATATCTCTCTGCGCAAAATTATCGATTTCATAGAACTAAAAAAAACTCTATAACCGCATGACAAATGTGGTAGCCAAACTAAATAAACTCCCATCATCATTTAGATCATCCCACGTAAGGAAAAAAGATCAGCCAACTCCTACTGCATAATGGGATTATATTTTTCTTTTTGACATGTTAATGGGACTTAAAAGCTCACTTACATGCATGCTACCGGTGCATGCTTGCATGCAGACATGTTGATGTGATTTAAAACCCACTCACATGCATGTGCCACGGTATTTCTGCATGCTTGCATGTGGCTTAGTGCGGAGCCTCTCAACGTCTAGATCAGACGGCTATTATGGACTGATTTACTTCATCTAATGGCTTCATCAATTTTGATGATGTGGCTCAAGGAGAGGATAGAGAATTCCTAGTAGTGGGGGCTAGCTATTACTAGTAGATAAGTCTTTGTAGAGATTCCACTACATACGGAACAAAATGAATGAATCTACACTTAAAATGCATCTATATACATCCGCATGTGGTTCATGGTGAAATCTCTACAAAGACTTATATTTAGGAACGGAGGAAGTACTAGTATAGTACGTACTGTAATTTATCAGCGAGATAAATTTGTACAATGCTATGAAGCTTCCAGCTTCTGTTACATGTATCTTGCGTCCAAGGTTGCCCGTTGCAACATTTCATCAAATACAAAGGAGACTAACATGCATGCTATTGCATCTCAATGATTGACAGATCATAGCAAATATGTACTCCCTCCGTTCCAAAATAAGTGTCTCAACTTTGTGCAAACTTTAGTACAAAGTTGTCCTACTACTAAAGTTGACACTTATTTTGGAACAGAGGCAGCTAAAGAAAAAAATGATCCATGCAGTCCCTAGCCCTTGAACCGTGAACCCTGACCAGGCTTCAATTTGCTGGCAACGTTCAAGCTTCCTAATAAATGAAGTTTGCAACCTTTTGACCATCGGATCATTTTGTGCAGTTTCACCCAAATCAGGATGAGCATCCCTGTGGCAAAGAAATTGAAGAAGCGTGATTAGAATAAGATTACTGGGACTAGTTGATGAGACATAAACTCATCACAAATACAGTACGTAGAAGCCAGTAGAGGTATGTGCGGGGCAAAGAAGTAGAGAAATATGCACAGGGAGTGATGTGGGCAGCTGGAGCAGTGGTGCAAGCCGGCTGTAAAGGGAGTCGTACCTGAGGGACGTAGCTCAACCTTGAGGAGGGCGGCGGGAGGCAGCAACTGCCCACGTCGCGGCAGTGAGCAAGGGACGAAGGCAACCTCACCGGCTTTGTGAGAGAGAACGGCGGGGACCCCTGATTGGGACGTGCCGACAGTGGGTTTTCGCCGTCGACGACGGCCACCGCATCTACACTAAGCATCCACCCCTTCCCCAAGCGGACGTGATCCGCCGGGATGTTAGAGATGTGGCCACAGTCGTTTTGTGCGAGAGAGTGTGAAGAGAGCAACCCCAGCAAGCAACCGTGTAGGCTGGCCCGTCCTGACTATGTATATAGTGGAGCGGTTTCCTTTTCTCTCCATATGAACCTATCATATTGCGTACGTGCCACTGAAAAAAAAACTTTATTTATAAATGACGCGGCACCTACTACTCGTTCTCCTATAACCTTGCGCTTGGCATCTCCAAAATATCAACCTTGCGATTGGCTCTTCGCCTCTTCGGGAAGTCGAGCAATAATGGTAGTGCAGTATATATCATTCTGGCTATATGAGACCGAATGAATTGCTGCACGTCCGCCACGTGGGCGAGGGTCGAGGGGCGAGGGAGAGTGCTACATACGGAGCAAAATGAGTGAATCTACACTCTAAAATACGTCTATATACATCAGTGTTTGGAGTATGTACTAGTAGTTCATATTGAAATCTACTAAAGGACATATATATTCCAAACAATATGATATAATCTCTATAACCAAGGTAGTAGGGACGAGGAGTAAACGGAGGGAGTAGTAAATTTTTCTCCTCGTCCAGCGAGCCACCGCGTGCATGGGCGAGGGAGCTGGCGTAAGGCTGTAACACCCTGAGAATCATGCTACAGTAACCCCCTGTGATTAAGCTAATCATGTTGCTAAACAGGGCTTGATCACATTTGAACCACACCCTTGTCAAACTCCTAGTTCAAACTTCAATTAAATTTAAAAGTGGAAAATAAAAGTTTTCAAAAATTCAAACAAAAATGTTCAGTGGGTGCTAAATAATACACTGGTAATTGTGGTGGAGAAAACACATTTTTATAAAATGTCTAAATACTTTTAAATGAAATAAAACAGAAAAGGGAATAAGCAAATAAAAAGAAAACAGAAAACAGAAACAGTCAGAGAAAAAGAAAAAAAGGAGCAGGCCTCCCCCCCACTGGACCCGTGGCCCATCTGCACC